>NC_091951.1:320656389-320956389 GCF_031021105.1 Erythrolamprus reginae
AATTATCCCTAGAATGGACAAAAGATTAACTCAAGAAAATTCAGGCTTCATGAAATAGATAATATTGAATTTGATTTGATACATACCTGAAGAAATTCAGATGAAGATAAAAAGAGATAAGCATTGATGATCTTAAAGCAAATTCGGAGGTTTTCTGAACTTAATTCTAGAAAATGAGCATCAGTTTATTTTAGCATTTTAATACCACTCAAGTAAACACAATCTTAGGTAATATTAAGTAATGCATGTAGTCCTTAACTTAAAAACCACAATTGAGTCCAAAATTTCTGTTGCTAATGAGACACTTGCTAAATGAGTTTTGCCCCCATTTTACAACATTTCTTGTCACAGTTATTAAGTGAATCACTGCAATTGTTAAATTAATAACATGGTTATTAAGTGAATCTGGCTTCCCAATTGACTTTACTTGTCAGAAGGCCACAAAAGGTGAGCTCATGATCCCGGGAGACTGCAACCATCATAAATATGAATTTTGATCATGTGACCATGGGGTTGCTTCAATGGTTATCAGTTGTGAAATAGGGCCATACATCCTCTTTTCAGTGCTTTTCAGTTCAGTGTAACTTCAGTTCAGTGTAACTTTGAACAGTGCAAGCACAGGGTAAAATGAACTATTTTAAGTTAAGGATTACTTGCATAACCATTATATTCTTATAAATTATTATAAAATCATTGATGTATGCACAATTAATGCTATCTGGAAATTTCTCAGAAAACAATGATTTAATTACTAATTAGTGATAATAAGGCTATTACAGTGCCACTAGAAGAACAGTGGAATCTTTAAGTATGCATGTATAATTCATTCAAACATTTAGAAGATAAGTTGCTTACTAAATTAAAAAATACATCTTAAAAAGATCTAAGATATATATATTTTGGGGAAAAAAATTCTAAATATTTTCAATAATCTTATAAAACAAGTGATCTTTTAAGATAACCAATAAATATACCACTATTATCTTTCCCCTTGATACTATGTATTGTAGTTAACGGAGTATTTATTGTGCATTAGAACTTTGCAATAATAGAGACAATGGAACATGAAAGATGCATGAAAACAGAATTCTTTAAACTTTTTAGAAGATTGGTTTACCTCTCAAATACTGCAACATTTTATATCAGTTTTTAGCCATTATATCAGTATTTTTTCATTTAGATGAAAAAAGGTTTTTAAAAAAGTTATTTTGTACAGAAAAAAATATTATACAATTTTTGAACTTCAATATATTAAATTCAAATATTGATATCTTACAAGAAGAGCTGACATGTTCTGGAATATTCGTAATAGCTCTGGAGTTAGGCAAGGACTATTCTCTAATGTTACTAACCTAGAGAGACAAACAAAATAACGTTCAATAATAGAATCTTTCCTAGAAACGAAAGTATATTATTAAAAAGGACCGTTGAAACTTACCTGAACGGTCTTCTCGATGCACTGCAAGGAGAGTCCAGGATGGGTAATTCTTCAGTCTGATTGGTCGGGACTGAGTTTAATTTAAATAATAGGCAGGTACCGCCCCCCTTAGCCCTCCAGTCTAAAGGAAACGAAGGAGCAGTATAGCTAACACAAATTTATTCAACATTCAAGGTAACTAGAAAAAAACAACTCCCCAAGGCACACCTTTGTCAGAAAGAGTCCCTGGTCCCAATTTTGGGTGGGTCTGGACTCTCCTTGCAGTGCATCGAGAAGACCGTTCAGGTAAGTTTCAACGGTCCTTCTCCAATGCACTTGCAAGGAGAGTCCAGGATGGGATATACCCAAGATATTAACCAAGGGAGGGAGAAGGTCGGACCGGGGGCTCTGAGAAGGAACACACCCGCTGTAGTACCCTCCTCCCAAACGCTGCTTCCGCAGAAGCGAAAGAGTCAATTCGATAGTGTCTGATAAATGAGGACGGCGCCGCCCAAGTGGCCGCCCTGCAAATGTCCTCTAGTGAAGCCTGGGTGCTCCAGGCTGCTGAAGTGGCCGTACTACGAGTGGAATGTCCCGTGAGTCCCTGAGGCACAGGGGATCCTTTAGTTCGGTAAGCCTCTCTAATGCAATCACACAGCCAGCGGCTGATTGTCCTAGGGGAGACTTTAGTGCCCAACGTTCTGGTTGCAAAGGACACGAATAAAGCCTCCGAAACTCTGAATCCTTGAGTCCTGCGAATGTAAATTTTCAGAGCTCGTCTCACATCGAGCTTATGCCACCTAAGCTCCGAAGGGTGAGTCCCGTGGGTACAGAAGTCTGGGAGGACTACCTCCTGTGCCCTGTGGAAAGCAGAGTTGATCTTTGGTAGAAAGGCTGGGTCAAGTCTTAAGACCACTCTGTCCGTGTGAAAAGTACAGAGATCCTCCCTGATTGAGAACGCTGCAATCTCAGAAACCCTCCTGGCGGATGTGATTGCGACCAAAAGGGCCGTCTTGAGGGTTAACATTCTGAGAGGTATGTGGCGAAAGGGTTCGAACGGAGGTCCCGTTAAGGCGTGTAGCACCAAGGATAAATCCCAAGAAGGGAACCGATGGATCGGTGGTGGTCTGATGTTAGCGGCCCCTTTCAGGAAGTCCCTGATCCAGGGGTGTCTGGTCAGAGGGCGGGAGTTGCCCCCTCCTATGATGGTGGATAAAGCGGCCACATGACGGCGTAAGGTGTTTGGAGCGAGACCTTTTTCAAGGCCCGCCTGAAGAAAACTTAGGACCAGGGGAGGGGAGGCCTTTTGTGGATCTACCTCCCGCTCCTCATAGAACCTGGAGAAGGAAACCCAGGTAGCCTGGTATATTCTTCTTGTCGAAGGTCTGCGGGCAGCCTGGATTGTATCAATAACTGCCTCTGGCAAGAGATGTTGTCTTAGATGTTGCCGCTCAATCTCCATACGGTCAGCTGCCACCACTGTGGCTCTGGATGGGAAATCGAGCCCTGGGAGAGGGAAATCAGTTGATCTGGAATCCTCCAGGGGGGTGACACTGACAGTTGCATCAAGTCCGCAAACCAAAGGCGACGCGGCCAGTATGGAGCCAGCAACAGTACCTCCGCTCGTTGCTCCAGAATCTTTCGCATGACCCTGGGAATGATGGAGATCGGGGGAAATGCATATAGAAGTCCTGGCGGCCACAGTATCCGAAGAGCGTCCACCCCCTCCGCCCCCGGGGTCGGGAAGCGGGAGAAGAAACGTGGGAGTTGGGAGTTGCTTCGGGTAGCAAACAGGTCCAGGATTGGCCTCCCAAACTTTCGAGTGATGATCTGAAAAATTGCGGGATCCAGCTGCCACTCCCCTGGATCCAATGTCTCCCGGCTCAGCCAGTCCGCGCACACATTCTCTACGCCTGAGATGTGCTCCGCTGACAGGGAAGCCAGATTTGCCTCTGCCCATCTGAACAGGGACTCTGACTCCCTCATCAGTCGTCGAGACCGAGTCCCCCCTTGTCTGTTGATGTGAGACCGGGTGGAGACATTGTCGGTCCGAACCAGGACATGTTGGCCCGTTACCAGGTCCGCGAAGCTGAGGAGAGCCAGGGAAACTGCCTTCAACTCCAAGAAGTTGATGTTGACTTCTCTCAGGTCGGATGGGTCCCAAAGGCCCTGGGCTAGATTCGAGGAAAGATGGGCTCCCCATCCCGTCAGGCTGGCGTCTGTCGTCATCGTCAGAAAATGCTTGTCTAGGAAGAGTGACCCCTTTGTTAGAGCTGGGGAAATCCACCACCGTAAGGACCGTCGAACTGCCGGGTCGAGGTGCACCTGAAGGTGGGAATGGCTGATCTTCCTCCTCTGGTATGGTAGGAGGAACCACTGGAGAGGACGTAGGTGGTACCTGGCCCATGGAATGATGTCGATACAGGACACCAGTGTACCTAGAAGCTTGGACAGAGACGAGAGTCTGAGGAATTGCTGTGGCGCCAAGCCCCGGACGAGCTCTCTGATTGTGGACTGCCTCTCTTGGGACAGGAAAACAAGGCCCTTCCTGGAGTCTATACTGGTACCCAGGTGGGCCAGCCGTGTTGTGGGAGTCAAGTGGCTTTTTTCGAAGTTGATCGAAAAGCCGTGGTCCTGAAGTGTCTGGATCGTGAGATGCAGGTCCTGAAGCGCAAGGTCTCTTGATCTGGACAGAATCACGATGTCGTCCAGATAGGCCATTAGGCGCACCGACCGCTGCCTGAGGCCTGCCGTGAGAACGTCCAGCAGCTTCGTGAAGGATCTTGGGGCCGATGAAAGCCCGAAGGGCATGGCCCTGTATTGAAAATGGGCTCCATCCAGGCTGAAGCGCAGATATTGTCGGTGAGACGGAAGGATGGGGACGTGTAGGTAGGCCTCTTGTAGGTCTATGGACGTCATGTAGTCCCCCTGCCTGATGGCTGCCAGGATGGAACGCAGAGAATGCATTCTGAACCTCCTGTACTTTACATAGAGGTTCAGTCTCCGCAGGTTCAGAATGAGGCGTGCCCCTCCTGACGATTTTGGTACCAAGAAGATCGCTGAGTAGAACCCCAAACCCCGCTGAGGTATAGGGACCTCCTCGATGGCACCTATCTCCAGCAGGTGAGATACCTCCTGATATAGGAGCCTCTTCTTGGACATTTCCAAGGGAGCACGACAAGGCAGGTAGCGACAAGGTGGAGGGCAAAGAAATTCGATCTGTAGACCTTGTGAAACTGTGGAAGTCGCCCATGGATCTGATGAGGTGTTGGTCCAGACGTCGGAGAAATGGGTTAGTCTGCCGCCTAAAGGGATGTCCAGAAGAAAGTCACTTGGTCTTCCTGAACCCCCTGCCGGAACCTCTAAAGGGGCGACGGCCCTGGTAGGACCTGGAGCGATCAAATTGTGGGTTCCTGTCCGTGCGAAAGGAACCCTGACCAAAGGATCCCTGAAAGTAGGACCTCGACCCCTGGTTGCTGGTCGAGGTGGAATCATTCCGAAAGGACTGCCGCCGTTGGTAGGGTGTAAAACGCCGTCCCTGCTTTTTACTGGAGTTGGGCATAATCTTCTTCTTATCCCTATCCTCCACTAGCACATCGTCCAAGATGTCTCCGAAGAGCTTCTTGCCCTTAAATGGTGAAGAAGCTAGGGCCCATTTTGACTTCACGTCGGCTTGCCAATTCCTTAGCCAGATGAGTCTGCGGGAGGCGACCGACGCGGCCATTGCCCTTGATGAGAACTTGGCGGCATTGACTGTTGCGTCCGCCGAAAATTCGGTGGCCGCCAACAGTTTGTTTAAGTCTTGGCGTAGTCTCGCATCCTGCGGATCGACTCTGGACTGAATGTCTTTTATCCAGAGGAGCGTAGCTCTATTAAAGAATGATGCCGCCGAGGCGGCTCTTACGGCCCAAGCTGACATCTGGTGAGCCCTGCGAACAACATTGTCCGCCCTTTTGTCTTCCGCTTTTAGTCCCTCCTGGGATTCTGAAGGGACTAGGGCATTTGAGACTAGGCTGGTCACCGGCTTGTCTACTATCGGCAGCTCCAGGAGGTCCTCCATGTGCTGGTCAAAGGTGTAGAAACGTCTGTCCAGGTTAGACGGGCCCTGACCCGTCGCTGGGTTCTCCCATGGACGTTGTACAGTCTCTAGAAAAAGATGGGAGGACGGAACATTAATGGTCTCCTGTTTTGGAAATACAAAGAGACCACTCGTAGGCTGATCCAGAGCAGAAGCAGCCCCTTGACCTCCCTCACCAGCCTGGTCAATGGTGATCCTGGCTTTGTTCAGGAGAACCCGGAAGAGTGAGGCCTTGAACAGGCCTGGTAAGGCGGGTTGCTCAGGTGGCTGTTCATCGCCGGATAACTCATCCTCATCTTCGCTGAAGCCTTCTCTGGAAAAATCATCCTCCTCCCCTGACTCCAGGATGGATTGAGAGGCTGGAGCCGTCCAGGGGTCTCTGAATCTCGACGGAGCAGGGCCGGCCGGTACCTGCTGCTGCTGAGCCACGCTAGCCTGCCCCTGTGTGTAGGCGCTGACAATTAGGTCTTGCAGGGCCTGAGGCATGGTTTGCCAGGCATCCTGCGCCGTGCGCAATCCAGCAGCCGTAGGGGTGAATGTGGCTGCTGTAGTCTGGCCACCCTGAGGGGGTATTGGCTGTGGAGCAGTAGTTGTGCTAGGCCACGCTGCTTGTCTTCCAAATGTAAAGACATCCGGTCTGGAAGAAGTTGAGGATTGGAAGTGTCTTTCCGGTGACCAGTCCCTCACTGAGGCCGAGCCTACTACCCCTGGTGCAAATAAGGGGGAGGCTGGCTGAGGGATGGAAATGGGGGGCTGAGCAGGCGCAAGCGTGCCTCCAGACCTCTGAGAGGATTCTAACTGTTTCTCCAGCGCTTTAATCCTCTTCTCAGCCTCCCTGAGCGCAGCCCCTTGCGAAGATTTTTGTTTCTGGGGCCTTTCCTTGGGGGTAGGGGGCCTGGTGGCACTGGCTTCCTCCCCAGCCTGAATAGATTGGTCAGCCATAACTCACGAAAAAGTTGAGTCAGCAAGGATCGTCTGCTTCTGCACACGCAAGTAACTGAACAGCAATCGAAGGTTGTTAAAGATAGAGTCCACAACCGGATCGTTGCTCCTAACCGCTAGCAGTAATGGCGTCCAAGGCAGTAACTGCTGGTTGGTGTTGTGCGCCTGCGTGTCTCTCGGCAGAGGGGACACTTGGCGCGAAAACAGCCTTGCTGAGGGAGACGCTGCTGTGCGTCGGGCTCAAAAAAACATGGCCGCCGGGCCGTTGCCCTGGCAACCAATGATGCCCTCAAACAGCAACTGGCCTGCCCGCTCGATTTCGGGCTTCTTAGAAATGGCCGCCGGCTGTTGCCAAGGGAACGGGCGGGAAGCCTCCACTGGCTTCCCCGCCCTTCCTCCAGCGCTGTAAGAAAACGGCGACCGCCGAGGCTTTTCCTCGCCGCCAGTCCCTGCCGTATATAAAGGCATTTCGAGCCTTTCAGCGCTTCCCCTTTTGACTTCCTCCGGCCGATGGTAAGGGGGGGGGGCGAGACGCGCTCCCTTCTTCACTGAGGACCTTCCTCTCCTGGTCCTCGGGTTTATTCGCCACGGGCGGGACGGACCCTCCCGAGGCGTCAACCCCTTCCTCTCCTCCAGGGTCTACCTCGGAGGTAGTCTCCCTGGGTGCTCACTCCGGGAACAAGTCAGCCAACCCAGCTCGTGGGGTTGGGAAAGGAGGAGCTGCAGACCCCTGGATAAACCCACTGGAGGTTTGAATCCAGGGCTGCTTGAGGAAAATTTTTTTTCCCCCAACTGCACCTGCAAGATAAGAAAAGAAGAGAAAAAATATTAAATTAAATTAAATTAATACATATAATTAAACAATAAACAATAAATATAAATTTATTGAAGAGAAACAAACTCAGAGTCCCTATACTGCGACTGAGTTTTTAGACTGGAGGGCTAAGGGGGGCGGTACCTGCCTATTATTTAAATTAAACTCAGTCCCGACCAATCAGACTGAAGAATTACCCATCCTGGACTCTCCTTGCAAGTGCATTGGAGAATGAAGAGTTTTCTTGTCACAGTATCCTGAACAGCGTTTAAGTCCATATGCAGTAAAGATGTAAATAAATAAAAAGCAGTGAGAGGTACTTTTTAAAAATAATTTGGTAACATTACTTTATAATGTACTTTAAAAAGGTAACTATAGGTAGTCCTTGAATTGTTACAATGGCACTGAATGAATGTGGTTAAGACTAATCCTTGAACCTCTATGGTCATGTGATGGCAATCTGGGTGCTTGACAACCTATTTGAACTCACAACTGCTTGCCAAGCGCTCTGTGATCACATGATCACCATTTGTAACCTTCCATGCTTCCATTACATCATTTGTAACCTTCCATACTTAAGGAAATTGGAAGGAAGGAGTAAAGTTGCAATGCTCTTCTCCACCCACATGCCCTCTTCTAGCCACTCTGCACTCATATCATGCCAACCACTCATGCAGGAATGCACGCCCTTCCCTGGCCCTCTTACAACTTCCGCCCATATCCTCACTGGTTTCATCATTCAGCAGCAATAGATAATTACTTTACTGTGTGCCTGGAGCTTGCAACTTCCTGCTGGCTTTCCCACTGACTGGCAAGAAGATGGCAGGAAGTTGCCTCATCCCACAAGCATGGGATTCAATTAACAACAGCAGTCGCAGGACTGCAGAAATTGCTATTGTAAGAGATGTGATAATGTTTTAAGAGAGCATTGCTTAAGATAGAGCCAAGGATTAATAGATAGATAAACAAGTTAAACCTCTTTGAATCTTCCTGTAGGGGTGGTGGGGGTGACGGGGTGTGTGTGTTGTTTGGTGATGGGCACAAGCACTGTGCACTGTTATATGTTTGTTTTTTGTAAACCTATAAAAATCAATAAAAATTATATTTAAAAAAAAAAGAGTGCATTGCTTAGTTATACAAATCCTGGGGCAAGTTGTATATAATAACAATGAAAAAATAAATTAATATTAGAATGAGATGCAAAAACTATATAAGGTAAAGATATTTCTATAGCTTCTGCCTCTCCTTCTAATTATTAGTTTATTTTCATTGCTATGATATACATTTTAAGAAAACTATGAGACCTTGTACCTGTATATCAATTTACAAAACAGATATTAGAAGCTTAATTTTGTAATTTTCCCTTGTCCAAGAGATCTCAGGCAATTATCTTCCTAACTTTAAATGTTGAAGCCATAGTCAATTACATTTATCCAGGATAGTTCAGTAGTCACTACTCCATGTGACACAATTTATTATATAAAAAGGGAAATTGTATTATTCTGTGAGATAAAGGCTAAATAATTCCTCAAAAATAATTTATTTTTCCTTAAAGAATATGCTATAAATTATTTGGATGCATTTTCAATTTCAATTTCTGTATAAAAATGTCCACTAGAAAGAGTAGCAAAGATCAGATTTTGATTATACAACTATTATCTATTACACTTTAAAATCAATATTTTCATCCCTGTAATCCTCTGGATGAGAATGCCAAAATATTGCAATATTTAACAATGTTATGATTTTGACCATGCAGTTTTTAATCCAATTGATAATATAGTTTATTCACAAAATCAATGAAAACAATTCTAGTACCAAATCTCAGCTAAAAATTCAATTGAAATCATTTACTATTAAAATGTACCTGAATAATTTTCCCAGGTTAAGTAAGGTTTTCTTCAACAAAAATTATTATTGCCTCTTTGCACAGGGGAGATATATTATACTGAAAGGGACTCTTAAGCTCCATTAATTATAGGGCAGATCAAATCCTAGTTGAGGTAATCAGCCTAAAGGGGCAAAGTCAATAAATTAAGTGTTGGCCTATATTTTTCTACATTGTCTATACCTTCAAAGTCTAAATTAAAAGCATAAATATAATCAAGAGATACACTAAGAAACTGAACAGCAAAATATGTAAATCATACAGAAGCAAGTATGGCTTAAAAGAGTATAAACTAACTAAAATCTCAAGATAGATAGATTCATATTCTGCTGCCTCCTTGTGCCTTCTATTATTAATCCGATTGTACATAACAGAGGGTTCACTTTGTACTTACAGGTTAGCTACAAGCTCTTTCTACCCAAAGGCTACTTGAGTAGAGCTACAAACTCTTTTTACCCAAAGGCTCCTCGAATGTAGTCTGAGCTGTGGTTTCTAAATTAATCCATTCCCCTCGATTTTTCTTTATCCATTTCTTTATGCTATATAGCTAGGCTGCTCACTGAGCAGTGATACTGTACATCCTTTCTGTCTCCTTTGATTTCCTGCTGTGCTTCCCTTACAGCCACTTCGTTTTGCTCTTGTCCTCAGTTGATGAATTTCCTGTTTATTTCTTTTCATGAAAAAGCCAGGAAGGAAAGAGCTAGGCAGACCTTTTAATGGCAAACAGATTGTACTGGAACAATTAGTGTCATACGAGCCAAATCTTAATACAGTAATACCTCATGATACGAACTTAATTGGTGCAAGGAGGAGGTTCGTAAGACGAAAGGTTCGTAAGATGAAACATTGTTTCCCATAGGAAACAATGTAAAGTCAATTAATCCGTGCAACCAAAAAGCCCCCTGCAAAAAACCGGCTTTCGGCGACTGCTGGGAAGCCGTGCGGCTGTTTTAAAAGGTGACAGCCGGCCTGGGGGGCTTCCCAGCACCCCCCTGACGGGTTCGGGGGGTGCTGGGAAGCCCCCCAGGCCGGCTATGACCTTTTAAAACAGCCGCGCGGCTTCCCAGCTGTCTCCCGAAGCCGAACGCGGAAGTTCGGCTTTGGCGTTCGGCTTCGGGAGACAGCTGGGAAGCCGCGGGCTGTTTTAAAAGGTCGCAGCCGGCCTGGGGGGCTTCCCAGCACCCCCCCGAACCCCGAACCCGGGGTTCAGAAAAATTTTGCCTCTTCTTACGAACTTTGTTCGAGTTACGAACCGACGTTCGGGAGGCTTCTGGGAAGTCCCGCCACCCGGCTGTCACCTTTTAAAACAGCCGCGCGGCTTCCCAGCAGTCTCCGAACGCCGGTTCGTAACTCGAAAAAAGTTCGTAAGAAGAGGCAAAATTTTTCTGAACCCCGGGTTCGTATCACGAGTTGTTCGTAAGACGAGGGGTTCGTATCTTGAGGTACCACTGTATAAAATAATCCAATTCCATGCCCCCACTAATAATACAAAAGGAAGATAAATCTGCATATGTTCTTATGTAAAAACCAATAAATTTATTTGTTCGTTTGTTTGACTTCTATGCTGCCCAATCCCAATGGGTCTCAGGGAGACTTACAATAATATAAAAATACAAATATAAGTATTAAAACAACAAAAACCCAATTATATAACTCGCGACACAAACAATCCAATCAACATACATGCATACCACTCAACACAATTCAGCCATGACAGATGTAAATATTCACGGCCCCAGGCCTGCCGGCAAAACCAGGTCTTCACAGCCTTTCAGAAGGCTGGTAGGTGGGAGCAGTACGGACATGGGGGGGGGGGGTTGGTTCCATAGAAAATTGTTTTAAAAATACTAAAATTAGTAAATGAAAACTGTGTTAAGTTCTTGATTCCCTCCCAGTGATCCCAACTGGTGACTGTATAAAATTATTTATAAACGTTAAGACTACTACTAGTTACTAACTGTACCTCAAATATTTTCCCCTTAAAACTGGGATGGGAGTTGGGAACCCCTGGGACACACAATTGGCCGGCAAGCGTGAGAAATTCTGTAAGTGCAAATGTGACTTTGCGCACTTTCCCACCGCTTGCACAGAACCATCTCCTCCCTACCACTTCCGCTGGTCCACAGAACCAGAAAGGTCAGCGACTGCTGAGCTAGGTGTCCAAGTTCTCCTTGTTATGTGAAATGTAGGAAAACAATTTTTGCTAGATTTAGTCAAATACTTATTCTGGGTATATGCTGTTAATTTGCCATTGCTGCATATTCCCCCAAAATCTGATATAGGCCATTAAGTATCACTTTTTAATACAATAATTAGCATATATTTTAATAGATTGTGATATTTTTATTTACTTGTTTTGGAAAGATTCCTATTAGAAAAAAAACAAACAAACTTCAATTTAAATTTTGTTTGTAGGGGCAGTGATTAAATCAATATAGTAGCAATAGCATTTAGACTTATATACCGCTTCACATTGCTTTACAGTCCCCTCTAAGCGGTTTACAGAGAGTAAGCATATTGTCCCCAACAATCTGGGTCCGCCAAACTCTAATGTTTAGAGTTTCACAGTGAGTTATGATCATTTGCCAAAATGATATGATGAATTTAGTTTTAGATATTCAATTAATTATTTAATTGATGAAAAAGTGAAACAGCGAGTTGTAAATTCTTTTTATTTACTGGTATTTTATGTTGCATCTACTACATCTTTACTCATTACTCATTTTCTTCTTTTTCTTTTGTGTAATCATTTAGGTTATGTATGTATTCTGTTCTTTAAATGTTTTGAAAAAGAAGAAAGACTTACCATAGTTCTAATCCATCTTCTAGCAGATACACATGAGGAGGCTGGCTAACATCAGTACTTAGCTGAATAATTGGCAGCAGGAAAGTGTAAAGATTCTTGCTTTCTGCTCCTAAACCCTGCAGAAAAAAATAATCAAAGGAAACAACAAACCTCTATGGTCAGATTATGCATGTTAAAATTGTCCCTATTTCATTTACAACAATGTGAAGTGATGGACTTTATTGCTCCCCTTACGTTATGGTGTCTGAATTTTTGCATAAGAAAATGCTTCTTTCTCAGTGTGTTACTGCAATAATCCCCAACTTTTGCAGCTTGGCAGCCTGGTTGATGCACACACATGTGCACATGCAGCTCCAACCATGCAAGAGAGAAGCATTTGGTGTGTGAGTGGAGCTGTGCATGCTTACCTCCAACCTGCCTCTTGCACAGCCCAGTGCAGCTGTAGTGGGCTGTGGCCGGGGGGGTTAGGGACCCCTGTGTTAGTGGGTTTGAAGAACATAGGTATGTAGTGTTTCCAAAATATCTGTTTTAAGGTATTTATAAAGAGAAAGATGAACACCAAAAGATAAGAAGAGCAATGTAGTGCATGCAATTCAGTGGAGTGAGGAGTGTTCAGAGCTCTACACTGGAGAAGCCAAGCAGAGCAATCTTACATAAGAGGATGACCCAGCACAGGAGAAGTAGCACTAAAGGACCATTTCATTTTCATTTCAAAGAAAAGGGGCACTTTTTGGAGGACAATAAAGTCCACATTTTGGATGGGTAGCTGGTTTGAGAGATGAACAAAATATCCCCTTATGCCAAATAAATAATGAAATGATTAATAAATATCAAGCTTTTGGAAAATATTGCTAATTGGCTATTTCTAATGGAATACAATTCCTATTCAAATGCATCCAATTAAATTATGTTTATTAAATGAATTAATAATTGTTAATAAGGTATGTTAGATATAGTTTCAGTACCTTTTAACTTTAAATAGCAGAACATATCTTCCACTGGTCAAGAACTACTAAGCAGGTCAGGTTTCATTGTGTATAATGATCTACATTTTTCCAACATGGAGATCAATTCTTCTATTTCAGAAGAAAAAAGGGCAGCCTTCTTTATCAACATTATATGAAATGCTGCACTGAGATAAAGGTAGAAAGCTTAACAATGGAGGATTCATGAAAGAATTCAAACCTGCTCTCATCTTGCAGGATGAACCTTGTTGAGATTCAGAAGAGTTGAAAACAAGGCATAAGAATGTGAAGTGAAATCAAAAGAAAAAAAGTTTAGACTAAGAAAAGGGATAAAATAGTTCTGTAGAATCCTCCAAAGTGCGTATATAGAGAGGGAAGTAAGACTAGGGAGGTTTTAACCGAACAAACTCCCTTCTCTGAATTATGGGCAACATTTCAAGAGAAATGAAAGGGTATCTTTCCACCATTTCTTTTTTTTTCAAAACAAAGATTTTAGCCATGATTTGGCCAGGAAAAATATTCTAAACCTATTGTATTGGATATTTTTTTCGTTTCCTTTTAAAACAATCTGTATAGTCTTGAGGAATTCCTGAATTTTTCTCTTGTGATCCCTGAGATTTTTTCCCTCTGGCTTTTGTGGACTTCTATCTTGAATGCCAAAATTCACAGCAATTTCTCCTAGAATTTTGGTATGAGAAACTCATATAAACTATAGTGCAGTCCCCAGTATAAGGATTATCACAATTAAAAAACATTAAACACCAAATCACTGTCCATATAAAAACTAACATTAGCTACTTAATGACCTTGTGATCCAATCCTCACATTACTTTTGTTTCTCAACCATAAAAATGGTGCCTGTACTATTAAAATGTAAAAAAATGTGCACATTCAAAACAAGTCTTACTTGTATTGATGTAAGTATGCAAAGCACAAGAAAATCTCACAAGCAAAGAAAGGCAAAGAGAAAGAAAAAAGGATATGAACAACACTATAACATTCCTTTTTAGGCTAACCCTTAGAGGTTGAGATACACTGTAATATTTAGCATGGTATTAAATTTTAGTGGGATACCAATATTAGGTAAGTTAAAAATACATGGAGCAAAAAAAGAGAAGAATTTTACCTGAATAAGATGAATTAGGGTAGTAAGAATAGCACATCTCAGCATATTGTGTTCTTCACTTTGTTTCCAAAGTAGAGGTAAATACTGAATCAAACATGCTACATAAGGTCTTATCTGTAATCAAAAGCAATGTAATATTGTTTTTAAGAGTGAAATGATTCTAAATTCTTACATCTAAAAATTAAGAAATGAATTAACTTATTGTACATCTTAATTCCATGACTGTATGCGTCCAAGAAAATAAACTATTTCATACTTTAAAAAAAATATGCAAAATAAGTGATAAAATATAGGCACAAATAGAGCTTTATCTAATCATTACAACAATTAAAAGAGAAGCTCTAAAATAGTGACGGATAACTTTTGGCATATGGCAGAGCACTGGAACCCGGAAGAGAGCCGTTGGCGGTGTATATGTGCCTGGCATTCAGATGCATTCCCGGGTTCCATCGTGCGCATGCGTGCCAGACAGCTAACTGGCACACATTCATGAGACGGAACCCAGAAGAACGCAGCTGGCCTGTGTGTGTGTCCACAGACTGGGCTCTACATGCCACCTCTGGTACTCGTGCTATAGGTTTGCCATCACAGCTCGAGAAAAAAAGCTTATATTTTATTTTATTGAAGTTCTAAATTATGAGTCCCAAAAATACTATTCATATATAATGCATAAAATGCGTCCAAGAAATACTATTCATATATAATGCATAAAAATCAGTGCTGGATTTTCTTGAACTTTTAAAATGAGAACTAAGTACTATTTCTAGGATGGATAACAGGCATGGATATATATCAGGGAATATTTCAGCCAAGGCAATTATTTCCAGCGGTACTTCCTTCAAAAAACCAAAGAAGGATTGAGGGTGTTTCTGAGAGGACACGTTTAACCTATCATAACTTGTCCTCAAAAGTTCTTCAGGGAACAGGAAAGAGCAGCAAATAAATCCACAGGAAGTACCGGTATATGATATTGTAAAGCATGTAGTTGATCGTTAGACTAGAGGTTTCTTATTCTTAGTTATGTACTGTATTTGTGCAGCCATGCAAGAAAGAATTGTATCCTTTTAATTTGAGGTAGGCAGATCAGCCTGTTTCTTCTTGGAAATGGTTCTACAGCACGAAACTGGATAAAATATTTAAATATTTGGAGTATAATGCTATTCAAGTTTTGCAGATATTCCAGAATCTTATTCTGTTTCCTCAGAGCTTAAGGAAGCAATGAAAATTCAGTCTATGGAACTCTATCTCACGAGTTTATTTAATTTACTCAAAAATAGACTTTCAACCCAAACAATAGGAATACTGTATCCTTTAGGATATTTTGATATCTTTAATGTGGTTACTAAATATATATTAATCCATTGGTTTCTCTAATTTGCTAATATATTTTAAAAGAATTTTATTTTTATTGCATTTTATTTTTAATGTATTAGCTTAGTGATCATATAAAGCAGACTAAAATAGAAAGTGGCATATTATTGTATTAAGAAAAACACACCCAAAGCAAAATGGGTATTAACATTAAGGTGCTCTAAATAGGTTGTACACCTCAAACTTATTTTTCAGAAGTGTTTCAAGATCTACCTTTGTCATCAGGCCTGGGAATCTTAGGGGACTGGTAAGATCCATTGTTGATGTGGTTCAAGCTGAATCTCTTAGATGTGCTCCATTTTAAAAAAATGACTGTGTTTGACATATTTATTGGGGGGGGGTTTCTGCTGTACTATTTTCTCACTCAATCACTTTTTGTGAAATGGACGTTGGTATAAACATGAAAAATAAATAAATTGCTTGATATAACATTTTGTTTACTTAGGAAGGAGAACAGAATTTGTAACTATGAAAAAGTTCTAACAGTTACAGAACTTTAATGGTTGGAGAACATGAGGTTCAACATGTGCAAGGAAATGTTCTGATTACTTTTTTAAAGTTTAATATGAATTTAAAAATGAGAGAAAAATGAAATTTACCTGCATATTGACTCTTTCAATTACACAAGAGAGAACATGGAGGACATGCATCTTTGTGTCACATTCTCTGACTTCTTGAAGAAGTTTAAAGAGCAACGTAAACATAGATTCCAAATACTATAAGAAAAAAGTTGGCTGTTAATAAGTAATTGTTTCAGTTACTGATACAAAATATTTAGTAACCTTAACTTTTATTTTTGAAATATCTGGTCTATCTTTGCTTCAAATCTAATCCTATAAATCTTATTAAGCATTACTAGCATTCATGCAGTCACTTCCTATTTCAGAATTAGTTTTTCTCCTTTAAAAAAAAAATTCTCTATCCCTTATGCCTTTTCTATGAATTATATTTCTTCATATTCAGTTTTAAGATACTTGAAATGTTAACAGTTCATTAAATATACACTATCTGTGGAGAGGGGCGGCATACAAATCCAATAAATAAAATAAATAAATAAAATACTATCTATCAGAAATAGATAACTAAAATGTGTTTCTTCTATAAATCAGATAAAAAATAGAAACTTTCATAGGTGCACATTACATACTATTATATCAACTTTTGTAATTAAAATATCTCCACTTTTCAATTGAATTTTTTATTTGTAATTAGATAAAATACTTACTGGTAAGAACTGGTCAGTCCTAAATTCAAAATCATCCACTGGTAAAATTGAGTTAAGAAAAACCGAACCCAGTATCTCATGATTTAAAACAAAAACAAACCCGAAACCCAATCCACCAATCCAGTTTTCAGCATTCTGTTACATCATAATAATTTATACAAGGAAAAGGATATTAAGTTTTAATGTTGTTGCTGTCTCAATACGGACCTGAATGAAAATAATCAGAACATATTTTGGCCAGAGTGTTTATAAATGTTTTAAAATAAAATATTTATATTCTAATTTTTCTACTTAAGTCAATGCTAAACAAAAGATTAAAAATACAAGTCACTTATTTATAGTCACAGATCAATAATACACAAATATAAATTTTAAAATGCAGAAAAACAAAACGTAAAACGTTTAAAATGAGAAAAAACATAAATGAGTTTTTGAAAGCCAAAGCTAGAAACCTAGCAACCATCATGTAGTGGGTATTGAAGTTGGGTCTTGCAAAAGCAAGACTGCAGTTTCTTGATCTTAGAGAAATTAACATTTCTAACAATTGGGATTATAAATGCCAGATAAAATGGATGGTATTATGGGAAGCCTTAACAATACAGTTAACTGACAATTCCTGAAGATATGATTTTGCTAGCGTACTTGGGGACCCCAGGACAGAGCCCATCAATAGTTTGTTTGTTGTCACTGGGAGGGTAAGGCTTACTGGGTTTGCTATTTGGGTTTTTTTCCTCTAAGCAACATGGACTTACCGTGAGTTGGGCAATCATTTAAATTTTCTCAATAAATAAAGTAAAAAGAAAAAGAATATAACCAGCCAATATTGGCCTGGTTTTGCTATACATATGGGGAAAGTGACAGAAATAGGCTGTGAAGAATGATACAATGATATTAACAGTAATATCTAACACAGAAGTCTGGAATGAGGATCTATTTTCAGTAATTTTGACAAAATCATCTTCACCTGAAGTTTTGTTACTTTTCAAGTGAGAAATTAATTAATTAATTAATTAATTAATTCAATCAACCATCCATCCATCCATTCGACTTCTATGCCGCTCAATCCCAAAGGACTCAGGGCGGCTTACAACAATAGTATGAGTACAATATAAATAGATACAAAACAGTAAAAGAAGTCGAATATTATCTAAAGTTAAAACATAACAAACTAAAACCCTGTAAAAAGTTATTATAAAAAATAGTGATCACACTCATATACATATACACCATACATACAATTGGCCATCGAAGATGTAAATTTATGGCCCACAGGCCTGCCAGCAAAGCTAGGTCTTTGTGGCCTTGAGAAAGGCCAGCAGGGTGGGAGCAGTACGGCTATTGGGGGGAAGTTAGTTCCATAGAGCCGGGGCAGCCACAGAGAAGGCCCTCCCCGTGGACCCGCCAACCTGCATTGTTTAGTTGATGGGACCCGGAGGAGGCCAACTCTGTGAGTTCTTATTAGTCTTTGGGAGGTATGCGGCAGGAGACAGTCCCGTAAATAGTCTGGCCCTGAGCAATGTAGGGCTTTATAGGTAATAACCAACAAAAAATATTTTTTATTATTTCTGATTCTGTAATTAGGGACCAAGCAGGGTAAGGATCAAAATCATCATCCAAAAGAGCACTGACTACATTGTCAAATTATTTCATCCAGGACTCTAAAGTGATTAAATCATTGGGATTGGAACTAAATTTATCTGAAGAAGCAATGTGCTAAAACAAATCATAAGTCTTATCTGTTACTGCTTGTCAAAATCTTAGTCTATTTCACTAATATGTAGTTTTGCTTTTTCTCCCTTGGTAGTTTACTATACTCCCCTTTTTTAGTAAATAGAACATTTTGCAAGAGGGAGATTCATTATAAAAATGAAAATAGCAGATTACCTTTATAAAGAAAGGTAATAAAAATTATCTTTCAAAACTGTATATTTAAAAGATCAGCGGAACAGTTTTTATTAAATGTTTTATAAAAAGTAAAAGCCTTTGAAAAACTCCTCTTAGGCTAATATATTTGTCATACTTGTAAAGATTTGAAATGATGCAATATTAATTATTAGCGTTCAAATTTGGGAATAACTTCTGACATTGAATGAGGAAGTATGAACAAGCTTTATTTTCTTTCTTTGTTATTGACAATATTCTCAGAAGATAGAAAAGAATAATAATATTGTGCAAGGAGTCTGGACTATTGGAATATTGGTTTGCTCCAGACTGATATGTCTGACACTATGTCTTATCTTTTTTATTAAAAATCTTAGCTTTCTGGAAGGTTTTTCTTTCTGCTGCTTGAATTCCCTGCCAGTCAGATTATCAGTGAATCAGAATTATACTTCATTTATTTAACTTCCTAACAAAGAGAATAATTTTTTAGGTAAAAACCCTATTGGATACTGAATAAATGCATCAATAACTACAGTCTAAAAATGACTAGCAACTAGTGAAAATACATCTTCAGACTTTATTTGGGATAGTTGCATCCTACCATTACCCATAGCAATTCTTATGGATCAAAGATTTCCTTGGTATTGCACAGAGCAAACATACTTTTCGGATATACAAAGTTAACCTTCTTAAGGCTTTCCGTGATATGTTTGCTTTTATTTTGCAGAACATTGAATTGAATGTCAAGTTTTTGACAATCAAAGAGGAATACAGTTAACATGAAATATATTCAAAGCAAAGAAGCTGCATCTTAATTTAGATAAAAAAAGGAGCTCTTCAAGAAAGGGAACCAACTAAACTTTAGAAAGCTTATATATGAATTACAACTGATAGAGTTAGGAGTACTTTGTATGAACTCTATCCATGAGAAACAGTTTTTGCTTTAGTCAATGACATTCTATTTAAACTATCATAACACGGGACAGACAGAGTCACCTTAAAGATTGTTTAAAACAGGGGTCCCCAAACTTGGCAAGTTTAAGACTTGTGGACTTCAGCTCCCAGAATTCTCTAGCCAGCTATACTGACTGGAGAATTCTGGGAGTTGAAGTCTACAAGTCTTAAAATTGTTTAAGTTTGAAGACCTCTGGTTTAAAACAATTGAAACAAAAACACAGATGCCTATATATAGATGGAAGTAGAAAGCACAGCATGATTGTAATAGCTTAGCAGCTACAGCTGTTGATGATGATGCAGACAGTACATGTCTATCAACCACAATCAGTACTGGCACTCTGGCTATTAAGTGGACTAGTCATTAAATGAAATCGCAGCGGTGGTTTATCTTATGAGAACTTTCCTTTGCTTTGCAGATTTGCAAAAGTCATATATGTGAGGAATGGTTGCAAAGTTACTTTTTAAAATCATTGCTGCAACTATGAACACTCACTAAATGAAGTAGTCATTAAATGAAGATATGTATAGTTGTGAAAAAATAAGTAAGTATCAATGGTTTATCATTATTAAAACACTATATGAGGATAAAGGGGATATACATACTGTATATTTATCCCAGCAAACACTAACACAATACAAAAAGGAGACAATTGGATCAAGAGAACTCTCGATGACTCACTAAAAAGCCAAAACTACCAAAGAAGAGTGGCAGATAAGCCGCAGTGGACCTATCCTCTCACACTTCTATGGTTGCCCCCAAATGCACAAGCCTGACATATCCCTTTTCAAATTATGTCATTATCAAGGAACCTAACAAAATAATGTTGCAAAAAGCAAATATCAATAAACTGAACATGAAAGGCTAGACATAGGATAAAGAAAAGCTATTTGTAAAAAAACACTAGACATACCACTAAATCTTCATCTTGAAGCAAATTACAGATTGCTTCATACAACATAGGTCTCAAATCAGGCTTGAATTTTACAGCAATCCATTGACCAATTAGCCAGATCACTCGCCGCCGTATTGGTTTATACCTATAAATACAAAAATTATTTTTTTAAGTTATGGTTGCTAAACTTTGTTACTAAAAAGGTTAATATCAAAACATTTTCAGTACTTTTATTCTTCCTTCAATGTCTGAAAGCTTGCAGGTTTTTTAAAACAATATTTGAATCTGGGGTTAGCTAATTGCAAATATTTAATTTTCTATTAAAAATAAATAAAAATCAGTTGACAATCATTTAAAAGAAAAAAGATTACAATAAAATATTTTATATTGAATACATCCAAGGAATAAAGTTAGTTAACTTTTCTTTTTACAACTCTGTAATCCCTTTTATCAGAATGGACTCCGGGCAATTGACTGGAACTGAGCATTTACTGGCTGGATGCTCTTCTTGATACCTATGTGGAGTTCATAATGAGATATTTTCTCTTTTTGCCCTGATAGAGAAACTACTGTCTAGGATTAAACTCTCAATTAAGCTTCTAGGCCACTGCACCACTCAGTAAAATTATTGTATTTTTTGCTCAATAAGATGCCCCCCCCCCCCCCCCAAAAAAAAAAAGTAGATGGAAATTTCTATTCATCTTATGGAGCGGATATTGCAACTGGGATCTATCGGCAGGCTCGTTTTACAGTGATGAATCCTGCCTATCCCGTCTTTGTCATTCCCCAATCTCTTCTGTCTCTTTTCCGCAGTGTAGGAGTCAATAGGCAGAGCTGGCGTGAGAGGACACCTATGAGTGGTCCTCTCAGACTCCACCTCCTGTCCTCACTACACTGTGTTGTAGTAATACAAGATGCCAATTGTTTTGTATAGTTTGTATTCTATATTATAATATAGAATGCCTTAACATATAATGGCAACACTTAGCAACAATAATTGATCATACGGGGGGGGGGGGGGGAGAGAAATTTATTTATTTATTTATTTCTTACTTAGATTTGTATGCCGCCCCTCTCCGAAGACTCGGGGCGGCTATACACTGCTGTTCCATATTCACAGTCTTCTGAATATTTTTTTTTCTTGTTTTCCTCCTCTAAACCAAGGTGCATCTCATGGTCAGGTGTGTTTTATATTGTGAAAAATATGATAGCTATTTTAGGGATGTATCTTTTGCAATCTTTGTATCACCAATGCATTTGGAATCTACAGGAATTACAATTTGTAATATTTATTATTTCCAATGAATATCATTCTGTCTGGAAATAAACAATTTTTTCCAGATGTTGATTAATGATAATTCTCTGCAGGAAGACTATAGGTTTTGTGAAGAATGTCATTGCTTTTCTGAGAGTTTTTTTAAATTCAAAATGTATCTATGATGACTGGTTCCAATAATATTTGTTTCAAGAATGTACATTAAAGAAAAATGAAGTCTTCCTTCAAATTTTATTAAAAATACTAAACCAATTTGTTGTCTTTTTAAAAAAATATTCTCTGTCTAAGTTGCAGCCCTGTGATTTCTCACTGATTACCTATCATTTACTTCCCCTCCCTATGATCAATTATTGTTGCTAAGTGTTGCCAGTATATGTTAAGGCATTCTATATTATAATATAGAATACAAACTATACAAAACAATTGGCATCTTGTATTACCACAATGCAGAAAGTGTTAAAATCCAAAGTGCAGCCTATGCAAGGAACCACTGTAGCAATTCCTTATTTTCTAATTTTAACAAATTGTTAAAATTATTTGTGGAAGGAGTATGGAAAGAAGTAACAGTGGATTGACAAGTGCAATGCCAGCAATCGTGTCAGATTCCAAATTTAGAACAAGAGAAAAAAACAACAGAGATTGATAAAATTCAACATATGCATTATGTTATATTTGCCAATAATTTGTAGTACATACAATAGTTTAAATTGATTAAATGCAGAGAGAACAACTTTTCCAAACTGCATTTACACTGAATTTACGTGAACAAACAGCTAAAAAAGGCACATACCTATTATGAATAACTTGCAATTCGGCTAGTAGCAGGGTTTTAAACCACTGATCAAAATCCACACTATCAAAGAGTTCATATGCTGCTAGTCCAACTGCATTGTACACTGAACAAAGAAAAAATAAATGTGGGCATTTTTAAAAATAAACAAATAAATGCTATAATGTAATTTTAAATATCTTGATTCAACAAGGAATACAATTTATGAAACATATTAACTTATGTAAGATTATTAAAATGGTCATTTTGAGCTGTAACATAAAAGGAATACTGCTGGGCCACATCAAATATTTACTTAATCTATTATTTTGCACACAAAGAAAAAGATTATGGGATGCCTTTGGAAGTCCCATAGAATGATACAGGCAATCTTCTAAAGTTTCTATTTAAAAAGTTAACAACTAAGATCTTACTATAAACTGTTGGATTTATATATAATCCAACTCTATGTACAAAAAAAAGCTCCAGTATAAGTAGAACTATTATGATATTTCATAAAAAGATAAAAAGATAATCTAGCTCTTTCTAGAAAACTTATAATTTATTTATTTGCATATACATTTGTGGCTGTCTATCAGTCTAAAAATCAGTCACTGTACTGTTTGGTAATGCCTAATCATAATTCCTCTGATTTAAATGTAAATTCATTTGTCCTTTATACATAGCATTTATTAGAAAACCTCTTTAAATGCAAAACCGTGCATGTCCATGCCAGATATGCAACTTTGCTGCAGAGATTTCCATTTAATTTTTCCTTTTGCCTAATATGGGTGTTTCTCCTGGCCAATTTTTTATAGGTTGTATGGCAGCCTGGCTTTGGCATCAAATAATCTATTTCTGTGACCCTAAGACTTAAATGAATGAAGCAATTTGTTTCATATGACAGAACATTCAAAAACCTCAAAAATGTTCTGCTGGAAGCATCTAAAGAATATTTCCTATATCAAGAACAATTGGAAATGTTCTATATCACGTTCAGAATACATTTTAAATTCATTCCTGTGCAGAACCTAATTTTCAACACTCTATGTTAATTACATGCATTGTTTATTCTGATAATTGTTTTCAAAATTTCTGACAATGTTGTGCTGTCATTTATTAAAAGACACTAGAAACCAAGCAACATCCCATATGTCAAATCTAAGATTATTTTAAAAAAAATTTTTTTTTTAATTACCAGCATCTTTAATCAGAAGAGCATGAGTATCATCCATGTTGGTGGGGCCTGAAGAAATATATGTAACAGAAAAATGGTTAGAAATTCCTTTTATTTATTGACATATGAAGAAATAAATTGTTTTTACGTGAAAGTTATTTATAAATATGCATTTGTTTGTCAGTTATAATCCTATCTAAGATAGGAAGAAAATATAATGAAGGGAAAGCTTTACGGTACTTGAAAAGGGGATGATGTCAGTAGATGGTCTAATAGGGAGTTGTTTAAGAGGGATGGTTTGCATCCATCATACAGAGGTACCCAGGTGCTCGGTGAGGAATTCAGAGCTTTTTTGGACAGGCATTTAAACTAGGTAAAGGGGACAGAGATGTACCAGATGTGGAGGATTTCTGTCCCCGACCAATGAGGATACATCAGTTTCTGGAAGCTTATGAAAAGGGAGCTGAAAATAAAATAGATGTAGTTGTTGATGATAAGGGGCAAACTAATAATGAAAATAATGTTCTTCGGGTAATGTGCACGAATGCTCGAAGCTTGAGCAACAAGCTCTGTGAGTTAATGGCCATAATATCTAGAGATAATTTGGATCTGGTTGCCATAACTGAGACATGGTTTAAGGATTCTAATGAATGGGAAATATCCATACCAGGATATACACTGTATAGGAAGGATAGAATAGAGAGAAGGGGAGGTGGAGTAGCCATTTATGTTAAAGAAAGTCTAAAAACAATACTAATTCAAAATACATGTAAAGATCTGGAGACCCTCTGGATTTGCATGCAAAATAAAGACGGTTCTGTCATTAGAATTGGGGTGATCTATAGGCCTCCAGGGCAATCTGAGGAACATGACAACAAGATGGTGGATGAGATTACCCTAATGGCAGTAAAGGGAGATATTGTGGTTATGGGTGATTTCAACATGCCTGATGTTGACTGGAATATCCCCAGTGCCCTTACATGCAAAAGTAAGAATATAGTAGAGGCCTTTACAGGAGCAGCTATGGCACAGCTAGTTAAGACACCAACTAGAGGGGAGAATATTCTAGATTTAGTTTTTACAAATGGGAATCGGGTTTCAGAGGTCAAGGTGGGAGAAAATTTAGGTTGCAGCGACCATCTATGTTTGTGGTTTGATGTAAAAACTGATTGTGAGCAATCCTATACTGCAACCAAAGTATTGGATTTCAGAAAAACAAATTTTAATGCAATGGGGGAATATTTAAATAATGAATTAAAGGGGAGGGATAAAATGGCAGGAGCGAGCACCCAGTGGACTGTATTAAAAAAGGCCATCTTAAAAGCCACAAGACTTTATGTAAAGCAAGTAACTAAAGGTAAAAGGAAGAAGAAACCGCTATGGTTTAGCAATGATGTAAGGGCTATAGTCAATGAAAAAAAGGCTGCCTATAGGAGGTATAAAGAGTCTGGAAGTATAGCTGATAGAGAGGTGTATAAAATGAGACAGAAGGAGGCGAAACAGATAATATATGCTGCTAAAGCCTCAAAAGAGGAAGAAATAGCAAAATCTGTAAAGAAGGGGGATAAAACCTTCTTCAGATATATTAGTGATAGGAAGAAGAAAAACTGCAGCATCACAAAGCTTAGTACCGGGAATAATACATGCATTAATGGGAATAAGGAGATCGCTGACCATTTCAATAGCTACTTCTGTTCAGTTTTCTCAAAGGACACCTTACAAAATAATACTATAGAGGGATATAGCATTGCTTCCAGCTGTACGGATTCAGCTCCAGTGATCTTAGAAGCCGATGTCTTAGAAGAACTTGAAAGATTAAAGATAAATAAGGCAATGGGTCCAGATGGCATCCATCCCAGAGTTCTTAAAGAACTCAGATCTGTCATTGCTACCCCCCTGACTGATTTGTTTAACCAATCCCTGTTAACAGGAGATGTTCCTGAAGATTGGAGAATGGCCAGTGTTGTGCCTATCCACAAGAAGGGCAGTAGAGAAGAAGCTGGAAACTACAGGCCAGTTAGCTTGACATCAGTTGTAGTTAAAATGATGGAGACTCTACTCAAAAAGAGGATAAATCAGCATCTAAAAAACAATAACTTATTGGACCCAAATCAGCATGGCTTTACTGAAGGCAAATCGTGTCAGACTAATCTCATTGAGTTCTTTGACTATGTCACAAAGGTGTTGGATCAAGGTGGTGCCGTGGATATTGCCTATCTGGACTTCAGCAAAGCCTTTGATACGGTTCCACATAAAGAGCTGATAGATAAATTAGTGAAGATTGGACTTAATCCCTGGATAGTTCAGTGGATTTCAAGCTGGCTGAAGCATAGACAACAGAGAGTTATTGTTAATGGCGAGTATTCTGAGCAGAGACAGGTTACAAGCGGTGTGCCACAAGGGTCTGTTCTGGGTCCTATTCTTTTTAATATGTTTGTGAGTGACATAGGGGAAGGTTTGGTAGGGAAGGTTTGCCTATTTGCCGATGACTCTAAAGTGTGCAATAGGGTTGATATTCCTGGAGGGGTCTGTAATATGGTAAATGATTTAGCGTTACTAGATAAATGGTCAAAGCAATGGAAACTGCAGTTTAATGTTTCCAAATGTAAAATAATGCACTTGGGGAAAAGGAATCCTAAATCTGAGTATTGCATTGGCAGTTCTGTGTTAGCAAAAACTTCAGAAGAGAAGGATTTAGGGGTAGTGATTTCTGACAGTCTCAAAATGGGTGAGCAGTGTGGTCGGGCAGTAGGAAAGGCAAGTAGGATGCTTGGCTGCATAGCTAGAGGTATAACAAGCAGGAAGAGGGAGATTGTGATCCCCTTATATAGAGCGCTGGTGAGACCACATTTGGAGTACTGTGTTCAGTTCTGGAGACCTCACCTACAAAAAGATATTGACAAAATTGAACGGGTCCAAAGACGGGCTACAAGAATGGTGGAAGGTCTGAAGTATAAAACGTATCAGGAAAGACTTAATGAACTCAATCTGTATAGTCTGGAAGACAGAAGGAAAAGGGGGGACATGATCGAAACATTTAAATATGTTAAAGGGTTAAATAGGGTTCAGGAGGGAAGTGTTTTTAACAGGAAAGTGAACACAAGAACAAGGGGACACAATCTGAAGTTAGTTGGGGGAAAGATCAAAGGCAACATGAGAAAGTATTATTTTACTGAAAGAGTAGTAGATCCTTGGAACAAACTTCCAGCAGACGTGGTTGGTAAATCCACAGTAACAGAATTTAAACATGCCTGGGATAAACATATATCCATTGTAAGATAAAATACAGGAAATAGTAAAAGGGCAGACTAGATGGACCATGGGGTCTTTTTCTGCCGTCAGTCTTCTATGTTTCTATGTTTCTATGTATGTATGTATGTATGTATGTATGTATGTATGTATGTATTGATTGGATTTGTATGCTGCCCCTCTCTGGAGACTCGGGGCGGCTAACAGCAACAATAAAGCAGTGTACAATAGTAGTTTGATGTTAGAAATAATTAAAAGCCCATTAATATAAAAAAACCAAACATACATACATACATACCATGCATAGAATTGTAAAGGCCTAGGGGGAAGAGGGTCTCAATTCCCCCATGCCTGAGGGCAGAGGTGGGTTTTAAGCAGCTTACAAAAGGCAAGGAGGGCGGGGGAAATTCTAATCTCTGAGGGGAGTTGGTTCCAGAGGGCCGGGGCCGCCACAGAGAAGGCTCTTCCCCTGGGTCCCGGCAAGCGACATTCTTTAGTTGACGGGACCCGGAGAAGATCCACTCTGTGGGACCTAACTGGTTGCTGGGATTTGTGCAGCAGAAGGCAGTCCCTGAGTTATGCATGGTAACTGTTTTTCAGTATTATAATGCAATTATAATGCAACTGCATAATATCCTAGAACAGTGATGGCGAACCTTTTTTTGCTTGGGTGTCCACACCCATAATGCAATGCCTTCCCCTCCCACAGGCATGCACAACCCCCACTGCGCTCTCCCCCCCCCCCCCCCGCGCATGCATGCAGACCTGACTGAAGCCTCCAGAGCCCTTGGATGGTGAAAAACGGGCCGAACAGGCCTACTGGAACTTCGTTTCTGAACTTTCTATAGGCCCGCTGTACCGTTTTTCACCTGCCCCAGGCTTCAAGAGGTTTTCCCTCCTGAAGGCCAAAAATCAGCTGGCCAGCGTGAACATGTGTGCCGGAGCTGACATAGGCCAACGCCTCATGTGCCCTCAGATATGGTTCCACATGCCACCTGTGGCACCAATGCCATAGGTTTGCCATCATGGTCCTAGAACTTAAGAAGATGTGATTCTCATCACTTTCCTCAACCACTTATAAAAATTGGAACCTATAAATAACAGGTAGGAGTGAAGTTTTTATATATTTCAAGATCATCACTGAAAAACTAGAGCTAGTGAATAACTGGTTCTTTTTGGTGCGTGGTTATTAATTGGTAACAATTCAGGTGATCAGAAATGTAAGTATGTCAGCATTCTTCTATCTGGTATTACATCAAGATTAAATATTTGGCATACACTATTTTATGAACTGGAAAGCTAGGCTTAAATTGAAGCACTGCAGGTTAAGATAACCGTTGATTACAAATAAGCAATATGGAAGTCCGGCTAGTCAACAGGGAATGTTGATCTTAATCAACATTCAAAACCAAGGAACTCCAAATTGCACTCCAGTGCATCTTATAGTCCGAAAAATATGGTATATACCACTCCACAGTGCTTTACAGCCCTCTCTAAAGTGTATAGAATCGGCATATTTCATCCCAAAGTGAGAGAAATCAAGTTAAGTAAACTTTATTACAAAGTACAGGAAGTCCTCATTTAGCGACCACTTCTGCAGTGACAGTTTGAAATTATGATGGTGCTGGACATAGAGACTTACAACCAAACCTCATAGTTGCAGCTTTTACACCATCCCATAGTCAGGAAATCATAATTCAGACACTTGGAAACTGGCTCACAATTACAACGGTTGCAGTACCTCACAGTCACATGATCATTATTTGCAACCGTCACTGTTAGCTTTTAATAAGCAAAGTCAAGTCCTGCCAGCAGATCAGAAACAGTAATCATACGATACCATGCCTAACAGCCATGGCAACTGGAAATGCCTTTGTAAATCAACATGTTCACATGGCATTGTGCTTTACAACCGTTATTGCTTAGCAACAGAGTTGCTGGTCACAATTACTATTAAGTGAGGACTACTTGTAAATATGAATTTGGAATGGTTTCCATTTAATAAAAAAATTCTGCTTCGGTAAAAAAAACAATATTTCCCAGGAAAATCAAAGCAACAATATTACAGCTTTTAGCAGGTTGGAAACACAGATGAAGAGTTGCTGATCTGAGCTTATGTTGTTTCAACTACTGTATAATAAAAATCCCAACATACTATAAACTTAGACTTTAAGAGGTCTTTCAACCAGGCAGGACAACTGGGAATGAATAATCTTTAATAATTTATTCAACAAAAACAAAACAAATTTTCCATCTCAATTCTAATCCTATTCATAACATTTAACTACACCCAATGAATTTAATGTTAAAAGTTCATTTAATCTGCCAATAAATATCCTAGAATTATATTAGCTCCTATAGTTTTAGTAATCTTAATTAGAGTTCAACATGATCTGGTAAAATATTTACATTACTTAATGAAAATTATATAATCGAGTAGCGTATACTATTAAACATATTTTTAAAAAATACCTTGTAGGGAGTGAACCATTTCTAGAAGAACTGGAGTAAGCGTTTGATTATATTCATGAAAAATATCAATGAAAAGCACTTCTGTACATGGCTGAAAATGAATTAAAATGGTTTATTTTAGAAAGCAAAAAACATTATAGCAAATTAGCTTAGGTACTAAGAGACCTAACAAGGACATGAAGTGGTTAGATTAGTTCTATAACTTACAGACATTATAATTATGAATATTATGTAAAATATATATTATTGTTGCTTAGTGTGAAGCAATTTACTCCAAAAGTAATTTATAAACAAGGGTTCATTCAAATTAGAAACATTCGTGAAGAAGTGCCATACTATATAAAAAGTAAACCGCTCTGAGTAGAGCCGCTCCGAGTCTTCGGAGAGGGGCGGCATACAAATCTAATTAATAATAATAATAATAATAATAATAATAATAATAATAATAATAATAATAATAATAATATAAACAAACAACCCGCACACACACACACACACACACGCTTGACAGACATTGTACAGTCTTTGGATTACAGGCAATCCTAAACTTACAAATATAATTGAGCCTGAAATCATGGTGGTCAGAAAGTGGGGGTGATTAAGTGGGTAACCATGTGACTGCATCCAATTTTACAACTTTTTGAGGTGGTCATTAAGTGAGTTCTGCAATCATTACATGCATCTGTTATATCCACTGGGCATTTTTTGCTGGAAAGCAAAAGTAAACATTGGAAACTGGAAAAAAATGTAGTCATGTGATCGTAGGGTGCTGCAAATGGTCATAAAGCCAGTGACCAAGTTTCCAAAATGTGATTACCTGACCATGGGGGAGGGGATTTTGAACTTCAAAAATCACAGGTAGCTCTAGGGATGTCCCCTATAACTTCAGCAATTACTAAGTGATTGATTGTTATACACAAAGTCCACTCTCCTGATGTTATCTTTAACATGCAGTTAGAAAGTTTTCACTGGTTAATTTTCATATTTAAAAAAGGTTTTAATTTAAATTAAATGCCATGGACTCACCCGAATACTGTATTTCCAAGAATCACCTCCTGTTTCTTCAACAACTGTAACAAGGCAAAAATACATTAAAGTTTTATTTAAGTATTCAATATTTATCCTTAGGTGTCACATTTTCTTGAATACACATATAAAATTCATACTAACATCATTTTACATACAAAATACTTATGGAAATTATAATTATGTATCAATACACAGCGTTTGGTATTTATATTATTTTCAGGTACTTAGAAAACCAGAATGCTATTCACTGAAGTAAAATTAAATTGAAAGAATAAGTAATCTTACTAAAGCCTTCAGGGTCCTCTTCCCACATGGTTAGTTCTTCCTCAGTTAACAAGAAGTACTGAGTAACTAGCCGCCTGCATATCTCCATTAATGTTGGATAAGTAAAGAATGATGCCTTTATTTTATGAGCTTCAAGAGTTTCAGCCCTGCTATCTGCAGTAAAATAGTTCACAGGAAGAAAATATGTATTTTATCAATATATTGGAAAGGACTAAGCAATTATTAATACCACTGAAGTAAAAAAATTACCTTCTATATTTTTGGATGGCTTGTAAGCAGTATTTTTGACAATCATCTTAATCAGATTCATGCATTGGACAATGAAACGCTCAAAAACAACTCCTTCGCCAGCCTCTGTGAAAACTTGGCTTACAGAAAATTCCAATGATCTCTGAATTAGAGACGTGAATGAAAATGGATGTTGATCCAAGAAATCTAAAAGCTAAAAGTTGAAATGTGTACATGAGAATAATATTCCAAAAATGTTAAGATTAATATAATAATAATAAGAGGTCAAAGTAATACGGGTAACTTTCAGAATAACAAACAAATTTTAAAATACAGCAGGCATATTTGGCATTTAAAATTTAATTGTTTATTAACTTTTATCAGAATTATTAAATGAAATAATTCCAAAGCTTATACAAAGCAGCTTATACAAAGATTCACCATTTTAAATCAAGGATGGTTTTATATGTATTCTATTTCCAGATTATGAAGAAAATAATGTAAAAGCCTGAGTATTCTTTGTTGAGTGGCATATACAACTTTTAAATCAGGCAGCATGTGGGTTGCTGAATCTGCAGTTTCTCTTCCTTAATTGGTTTGGATGATAAGAAAAAGTAATTCCAAAGAAGTCTGGAGAAGCCCACATTGAAGGTTTGGACCAGAATTTATGAAATCCATAATGTAGATCTAAGTCTATCAGTATTGTTTGCACTTAGCCTCTCGGCAAATATCAGCACTCACACAGCTAAACAAGACAAGAAAGCAAGACTTTAGTAAGGTATTTCTAATATTAGTCTTGGGGTAAATACAGAATATGGGAACCTGCAAGGAAATTCACAAACTTTATTTATTATGAATTCATTGGAGACTTTAATTCTATGACTCTCCAATTATTTTCTCTTCAATGAAACTAAGTTACACTTATTTATGCAAACCACATTTTGTTAGACAGCATTTTCTACTTACACTAATTATTATTAATATAATAGCATAGTTGTTACATTAAACATTGCTAAAAATCTTAAGAATTTATTTAGCTAAAATTTGCAAAAGATTGGTAGCTATAGAAACTTACCACTTTAGTGAAAAGGATTATAATCTTTTCTAGCCGATCCCTACAGGCATTATCTGTTTCAATGTTTTTACCTGGTAAATAAAATTAATTTATAAGTACAAAAATATCAATCAATACCGATGACAAATGAATCAATATTTGCTAAAAGCTACTGCCAAAAAAATCCCATTTATCTATACTATACTATACCATACCATACCATACCATGCCATGCCATGCCATACCATAGCAAAATCCATAATTTAGGAATGAAGAAGCAGTAGAAAGTCCTGCTTAGGACTCTGGATGAGATGGATTATCTGGACCTCTTCCAGTGAGGTTTCAGGCCCAGATATGAAACAGAAACAGCACATTTGGATGACATGGTCACACTTTTGGATGATTTCTGATAGGATAACCAATTTGAAGTGTTGCTTATCATATTTAAAGTCCTTCATGGCATGGGACCAGGTTATCTGAGGAATTGTCTCACCCCAATCACAATGTCTCAGCCTATCAGGTCAATCACAGAGGGTATATTGAGGAATCCTTTCAGTTGAAGAGTTTTGACTGGAGGGATCCAGAAAGAAAGCCTTCTCTGTCATTGCACACTATACCCTCAGAGATGAGGTGGGACCCCTCCTTTCAGCCTTGCAAAAGTGTGCAAAAACTTGGCATTGCCAATTAGAATGTGGGTTGAAGAGTGGTAGGTGACCATGGGGGATGGTCAGTGACATGAGATCTCCTCTACCTTTAACTACTTTAATTTTAACTTTGTTCTTAACTGTTTTAACTTTGTTTTTATTAATGCTTTTATATTACTTTTTATGTTTTTATTATAACATGCCCACAATCACTGAGGAGAGATGGGCAATATGGAAATGTGATAAATACATAAATAAAATCAATAAATGATCTGCATTATTTAATTCAAGCTTAGGGCCAGACTATCTACGGGACCGTTTCCTGCCACATACTGTACATTCCAGAGATAATAAGATAATAATTATCAATAATAATTACCAATAAGATCACACAGGGTTGTCGTCCCCCGGGTTCCGTCAACTAAGCAATGCAGGTTGGGGGGACCGTGGGGGAGGGCCTTCTCTGTGGCTGCCCCAGATCTATGGAACCAACTCCCCCCCAATGTCCGTATTGCTCCCACCCTACTGGCCTTCTGAAAGCCACAAAGACCTGGCTTTGCCGGCAGGCCATGAAACTGACATCCGTCATGGCCAAATTATATTGAATGATGTGTGTGTATTGCCTGGATTGATTGAGTTATGGGTTTTTAACTGGGCTTTATAGTTTTAGATTTTCCATATTTGACTTCTTTTTTACTGTATTTGTATTTTTATATTGTTGTAAGCTGTCCTGAGTCCTTTGGGGTTGGGCAACATAGAAGTCAAATAAAATAAATAAATAAATAAACAAACAAACAAACAAACAAATTAATTAATTAATTTGCCAGGGGTGAATTTTCAGTCAAATTCAAGGTTTAGAGCTGCCATTCCTCAGATATTAATGGAAGGCAAGATACTATAAATACAAGGACATAAAATCCACTTATCTTTAACAAAACAAAAATCCAATATTTATTTTAATATATGTTAGGATCATATTTGAATTATTGTGTCTTTTTTACAACATGAAAACAAACTATTTAATTAAATGGTCTGTATATATAGCAATTGTTTCCAATAATAAAGTATCTCATTAAGAGACAGTTTAACAAGACGTTTCAAAATATTCTAAAAAGATTTGCTAAAAACTCAAATCTTTGAAATCAACAGGATGATACCCAAAATGCATGCACAGAATTATATCCCAAAGTCTTAAAATACTTACTGCATTCCAAAAATTGTTTTAATCGTACAAATACTGCATGAAGAAATCCCTTGAGGAGGTAAAAACAAAAGATGCAAATTGTGTTATATTTGCTTTAAAGAATAATCGTATTTGTTGCACTAAAGCATCCAAAGCAATAGGTAAGAGAACAAGAACAGGTTAACTTGAACAAAGAAAATATACGGTAAATCATTCTTAAAATTATCACTTAGATATTGATTCTAATCATTTTTCTCCAACATAACACTTCCAAATATTTTGAATGCTACTGATTCCAATTTAGATACACTAATAAGGCAATATTGTTTTGTAGCTAATCAAACAAACTAGTAAGTCTATATCTCTTACAAATATAAGCCCATGAACTGTACATAAACTACAATCCAAATTTCTGAGTGCAGAAGCCCTTCCTAGACCATGGAAGAAGAGTGCTGTTAATCTATGGTAATAACAAATCAAGAGTCTGGTAAAACTTTTTCCAGCACATCTTGTTAAAAGCATATGTCTTTATGACCTGCAGTAGTGACTCTCATTCTATATGTAATACATCTGATGAAATTACTATGGCTCAGGAATTTGTCTTTTTAATAAATGTGTTAGTTGGAAAGGGTGCTAGTACTATACTCTTTTTTTTAAGTCCTTAATGAAATTGTTATCAAACTAATATTTTTAATTTCACAAGGAGAGAAAATTATCAACTACACAAAGAATATTGTTCCTTTCCTGGTCTACTTGTGCAGCACAATTCCTAGCACACTGTTTAAAGGCCTGAAGGATCCCTTCCTTTTCTTCTACAAACAGAAGCTCTTAAATAAGTTTGGTGTTATCATTATGCCCAAACACAACTTTAGACATCTAAGGATATACAGTATGTTACCATTTTTTGAAAATCTACTTTATTTAGAAAATATAAGCACTTACTTACCATCACTTCTATGTTTTTATGAGGTTCCACAAACCCGTGAACTGTCAACTTGCGAAGTACTGAAAAGTTAAAACAGTTTTATTCCATGCATCACAAATTATTAATTAGCCTTGTTTTATTTTTTAATACACTTTACTGAATTTCTACATGGATTAAAATATAAAGAGTCTGCGGAGAGGGGCGGCATACAAATCTAAATAAATAAATACATAAATAAATAAATAAAAAATAAATAAAAAGCAACAACAAAACATAATTTAAAAGGAAAAAATTAGGAAGGGAAAGGTCCCAAAAATAAGGAAAAAGGAAAAAATAAGAAAAGGATAACTTCTAATTTTCTTCGATATACTTACAAATATAAAATGCATTAGCCTTTTGATATAATATTCAATAGTACACAACATTTATATAAATAATAAACAATTCTAATAATCAAATCCCAATTATCAGCTTGTAATGAAGCGTTCATTATAATTGTGTCTTATTGTGAACAAGGAAAGGAAACAAGCTAGTATTCTCATTCAAACTCCAACTTCAGGTTTCCCTCTGAGAGAAGAATTTTAGCAAAACATATTGCTTATCCACATTAGGAAACATTTTAGAAGGGTAACTTTAAGGTCTGAATATGATCATCATGTAATAAACAATACTCAATATCTTCAAAGCTTTTAACATTTGTAAGGACAATTTTAGTATTGTAATTTATATACAAAGAACTAGTAAAAAAATAAAATCCATTAATCTTAATTATTCAGGAAGTTTTTAATGTTATTACAAAAAAGTATAGAATTCTTTCACAAATTTATCCACGTCTGACAACATTCAAACCACTTGAAAAAAAAAGTTATTATCATTTAAATTTATACAGATAGTCCTCAACTTATAAATGGACCAGAATTTCCATTGTGAAGCAATGTGGTTGCAAAGCAAGATAACATATGGCTGCATCGCGAAGTGACTTTAATCACAGCACTCTCCATTGCCACAGTTAACTGAGAATCATGGGTCATTAAGTGACTATCCACCAATTCAAGCCATTCTCCCCCAGCCCAACGGACTGCCTCAATACTACATTCTAACCACTGCACCATCAGGGCTCCTATTTTGAATTATTTTTGATTAACAAACAATAATTTAAGAAAAATGGAAGATGTTTTTTTAACCTGAGAGATTGAACAATTATTTAAACTAATCTCCTCCCCCAGGATAGCATGTCCTATGCTAAAGATGAAAACCTAAGACTGTATTTCACAGTGAGAGTATATTTTAAATATAACATTTTTGTCAATTACCTTTCAATGATAAGAGAGCTCTTTCTAATGAATTGCTCATAGTTGTTTCATCTCTAATATAAAACTGTTGAAGGAATGTATCTGTATGATGATTCCACAAGGAACAGGTAAAACTATAAATTCCAGAAGCTAACTGCAGAAATATAATTTTAAAACTCATATTTAAAATAAATGTAGATGCAATAGGTTTTAATAAGTTAAATATAGTTCAGTTGTTAAAAACTTAGAAAATTTAACTTAGCAATTTGATCCGTTTGTTGGGCTACACAAGCATATTTACCCAAAGCAAGTCTTATTTAGTAAGCTGTTCATTTCTTAAATAAATGTAATCAGGAGTCCAAGTTTACTAATGAGTAAAGTTAAACTGGATACAAGCATCAAAACAGCAACATGAGCTCTTACACAAAGCCTGAACGCAGGGATTGGTTTTATTCATACTGTAGTTGTCACAATTGATCTGAATCTCTCTGCCACATCACAGTATCCTTTCTCCAGGCATCCAAAAATATTTGCCAAGTTAAAATAAATCATAAAGTTAAAGTGCCAGTTAATATAAACTACCTGAACCAAGAAACCAGATTTGTCATTCCCCTCAAAAAGGAAGATTTTTAAACCAACCTAAAATCTTAATCTCAAAAATCATCATTTACTGGGTTACTGATATCTCTGGAACATATCGTGATCTCTAAATGCCACCTTTAGATGATATAAGCATCATATAAATAATAATAACTAACAAACTAAAATAAAAATGGAGTCATCCTCAGAATGACAGATTTTGTCAATGTGCCTCATCAGTTTTAAAAAATATTTTAAATTTGAAGATTTTTGCACTAGGTTTTTAATTTGTCTTGAAGAACAGAAAAAATAAGCAGCAATATGTAAAAAGTTTTTAATATGAATTATAATATGGATTACTCTTCAATTTTGAAGCAAAGCTGCTCTCACCTCACCAAAAAACATTTCCAGATTAAAATGGCTAAATGGAATTAGAAACAGAACCAGTTCAAGGTAAAAAGTAACCCCAAGGGGCCAAATCATTTTATTCCCGAGAGAGGTCTTGAACTCAAAATGATTCAACTCTTGAATTATATTCATCTTTAGCAATGAAACAATATATCCAATAAAGCAAAGTTTTATACTTACATCATAGAAAAGTTTTCTATCCGCAGCAAGCCGTTTAGATGCTAAAGTCTTTGTAACATGATAGAAGGTAAGTAAGGCTCTATGTTGGCGAAGGTCATCTTGAATTTTAACAGATTCTACAAGGATAGGAATAAGTTCTGGCCACTGTCTAGGACAATCCAGCCTAGCAACTTTTGCAATCAATACAGAAATTTGTGTGGCAATCTGGAAAGGTAGTCAAACAAAATACTCAATATTAAGCTATCAGGCATACTGAGCTATAACCAAAACAGTATCACATTTATTTAAAATTCAACAACTCTGTGTTATATATTACAGGGAAAAAAATAAAGACAGGATTAAGGCTATAAGATCTAAACAAAACAGTTAAAACAAATAGACTCAGAAAGAAAATAGTGTAGTATGGAACAATCTAACTAATTTTTCCATGCTAGTCTATACAAAATATTACTTTCTTTCTCAAAGGTTTCTCCCCAAAATAATGAATTAATTTTCCATGACTGTTGAACACAGCTGCAAGTGCATTTGAAATTATTCTATTTTTCTAAAATATTTTTGTACATCCACGTCATATATTTTCTTATATTCAGTTGGGGTGGAGGGGAGGCAGCGGTGGGCTACGAGCTGGAACGTTAAATTGTGCTTGCCGCCGCAGCTCCTAAGTTCTTGCGGGACCAGCATGATTTTGCTGCAGCAAAAGTGCACCCGTATTTTGGCCAGGTTTTACCTGCGGCTCCGTGTGTGATTTTGCTACCTTCACAGGTGCAGCAGCAAAATCGTGCTGGTCCCGCAAGAACTTACTACCCGCAGTGGCGAGCGCAATTTAGCGTTCCAGCTTGCAGCCCACCGTTGAGGGGAGGATATATAAAATGAACACTATGTAGTTAAAATATTTTCTAATGTTTACTTTGATAGTGAAATTTATGATCTACATATCAAAAATAAGAAAAAATAAGACACAATTAGAAAATATGCTGCATATGTAGTGAAAGACAGAGAAGGATAGTCTACATTTCTATGGAAAGTGTATTTGCAACAGAAAATCTACTTTTTATGAAGTCCTATTAATTTTGATGGAATTAACTTTGATGAAAGAAAATGTTACTACAATATTTTAATGAGCAGTTTCTTTGTGTGTGTGTATATATGTGTGGGGGTGGTGATATGGGTGTCCCCCCGCCCCAAAAAAATATAGGACTGGTATAGTTGGTGAAAGTTTCAAGATGTTCATATTTTTCAAATAGAATTATAATTTTTTTGCACCAAATCCCTGAAAACTTCCTTCCAGTCAATGGTCTGGATGATTAAACATAAAACAATTACATGATTAAACATAAAGCAATTTCCTTGCCCATCTTTTTCAAAATAAAGCCCTACTATGAGTATTTTTAAAAAACACAAAATTTTCAATATACAGTGATCCCCCGCTCGTTGCGAGGGTTCCGTTCCAGGACCCCCCGCAACGAGCGGGTTTTCGCGAAGTAGCGCTGCGGAAGTAAAAACACCATCTGCGCATGTGCAGATGGTGTTTTTACTCCCACAGCGCTAGCGAGGAGCCGAAGATTGGGGGCGGCGCGGCTGTTTTAAAACGTCGCCGCCGGCATGGGGGGCTTCCTAGCAGCCCCCCAAACCCGGGTTGGGGGTCCGGGGGGTGCTGGCAAGCCCCCCATGCCGGCGGCGACATTTTAAAACAGCCGCGCTGCCCCCAATCTTCGGCTCCTCTCTAGCGGGCAGGCAGGCGGCGGACAAGCCGTTCGCTGGCGCTGGCTCTCGGCGCTTTCGAGCTGAGTCCTGGAGCGAATTCGCTTCAGGACTCAGCTCGAAAGCGCCGAGAGCCAGCGCCAGCGAACGGCTTGTCCCCGCTGGCTCTCGGCGCTTTCGAGCTGAGTCCTGGAGCGAATTCGCCTCAGGACTCAACTCGAAAGCGCCGAGAGCCAGCGCCAGCGAACGGCTTGTCCCCGCTGGCTCTCGGCGCTTTCGAGCTGAGTCCTGGAGCGAATTCGCTTCAGGACTCAGCTCGAAAGCGCCGAGAGCCAGCGCCAGCGAACGGCTTGTCCCCGCTGGCTCTCGGCGCTTTCGAGCTGAGTCCTGGAGCGAATTCGCTTCAGGACTCAGCTCGAAAGCGCCGAGAGCCAGCGCCAGCGAACGGCTTGTCCCCGCTGGCTCTCGGCGCTTTCGAGCTGAGTCCTGGAGCGAATTCGCTTCAGGACTCAGCTCGAAAGCGCCGAGAATGAACGGCGTGGGCGGGCGAAGGGCGGGCGGCAGCGAGGAGTTTGCGTGGGCGGTGGGGAAACTCCTTGCTGATGCCCGCTGCTCACCCTCCCGCCAGCAAGAGGGGGAAGACCCAGGGAAGCCGCCCAGCAGCTGATCTGCCGGGCCCCATCTACGCATGCGTGCCCATAGAAAAAAAGGGCACGCATGCGTAGATGGTGTTTTGACTTCCGGGTTCAAAAATCGCAAATTACCCTGTTCGCAATGGTTGGGGACGCAATAACCGGGGGATCACTGTACTATAAATACAGAGTGAAAAGTGGAGGCACACTTTCATGCTAGTGATTTTTTGTGTGTGCTAACAATAATTTTTAAGGTGTCACAAGATTATTATTTTGAGATTGAAATGGTTATACTCAAAATTTCTTGCATATTTCATAGCATCTTCTCAGAACAGCTAATTCCAAAACGGCCAAAGAATTCTGAGTAGGGCTCTGTAGACCCTTATCTACTGTGATCATCGTTTTAGAAAAAAAACATAAAGGAAAAACCTGAATAAAAGTCTAAATTGTTCATAACGATTAAAAATTGTTCATGCTTTTACAAAGAAAAATTCAAGAGCAAAACCAAGGAATTAATTAATTAAATAAATCTGAAATCATCAAAGTCCTTTATAACAATGGTCACAAATGAAGGCAAATGGTCACTTTACTGATGTCACATTTTAATTACAAAAGTGCATATGCAACTACCTTTATTCCTGGGCTCCTTGCCACAGCCCAGATGATTACAGATTATATACTCTCTAGAAATGACACATAAACCTTTTTAAAATAAATGTACATTGTGATTTGACTTTAGTTGACATGTAAGATCGAACCCATTTAATTTAAAAATATTTTTCCACAAAACTATAGTTTCAAAAAAGCATCAATAGATCCAATTTTCATACAATAACTAACCTGATTAACTGGTTCATTGAAATTAGCAATAAGTCCTGCACGCAGAGTAGATTTCTCTTCTTCTGACAGAGCACTGTTTATTGGAAAATTAAAGCCTATATTAGAAATGACCGTGCAAACTTTATAGTGAAGTTTCTATGATCAGCAAGAATAATAAAATACTATAGAATATTTTACAGTAATATTGAAATTTATAGTTAATATTGAAAGTTACAGATAATATTTTAACTATAAAATACAATCCTCATTCAATGACTGTTCAAAATTGTGATGGTGGTGAACTAGGGAGGGAGGGAGGGCTTACAACTTTCTTTATATAACACATTTATGTAAGAGTGTTTAGGAGGATATTAGGACCCAAATATATAAATTCAAGAGATTTAATCAACTTTTGCTGATTATGTTCCAAATAAATGCAAAGAATAGTGGTTGAAAATCTTAAATTTTAACAATAGTTAAAGGAAATCTGATTAAAAGTTCCATTACTAAAACATTACTAAAAACTATTTGCTCTTTCTTGTCTGTATGATTTATTAACAGTTTCATATAATTTGAAAACAAGATAACAGGTATCACTTAGTGTATGTTATTGAAAAAACAGATTTCCCTTCTAGCTTATATTTCTCAGAATTTCACCCAACTATTATATTTGTGAAATATTTTCCGACTTGTCACTTTTTAGCAATGAGAACATTTGTTCAACTGACAAAAGGCATAACAAGATAAAAAATAGTGAAAAAAAGAATTGATATTACAAATATAAATGGGGACAATGTGTTTCTAATGTGCTTTAAACATAAATTTAAGTGAATATTAAAAATGATTAAGTTCTTTCATAAAATGCATGTGTTGCAACACTGACATCTACAGGATACAAGAAATTAGATTCAATGGTAGTCTTATTATTTAATTTAGTCTGTTTGCTGGATGTAGGGATCCAGAGTGTGGCAAAAAAACCCAAACACTTATTCCTTTCTGTTTATATATATGGAGATAGATGATACTGAAAATACCTACTAACATATTAAAATAGCCTTGGAGATCTAAGAAAGATGCTCAGAGCTTGGAGCTCAATGAGTCTTCTGATCTTTCTTCTCATTGAAAAAAAGAAGACTAAGTCAACCACTAATTGCAGGATCCAATCTGAGTCGGCCACTGGGACAAGAAGTTTGTTCTTCCAAGTTTTCAGACTCGTGCAAGAGTACATCCTCAGGGAATTTCTTAATCTGCAGGATGTGAGCACTCAGCTGTTCTCACATCCTGGAGATTGAGAAGTTCTTTAAGGATGGGCTCCAACATGAGTCTGAAAGCTTGGAAGAACAAACTTCCAACTTCTGACTGACTCAGATTGGATCCTGCAACATTATCCCAGGATACATATACTTGCCTTCATTCATGAATGCTCCAACACTGGAAGTTTTTAAGAGAATGTTGGATAACCATCTGTCTGAAACCTCCTGCCTAGGTAGGGGGTTGGACTAAAAGACTTCCAAGGTCCCTTCCAATTCTGTTGTTGTTGTTGTTGTTGTTGTTGTTGTTGTTATTGTTGTTGTTGTTGTTGTTATTATTATTATTATTATCATGTACTGAGTACATAAATTATGTTGAAGGTAGAAATTTGGTTTCTGAAATCATGGTTATCTGAGTAATGGATTGCTGGCACTGCTTGCCTCAAGTCAGGAAATTATTTTTAAAAGTACAACTGCAGAGAATAATAATAATAAAGGTATTCCTTACTGTACTGCCATTCGTCTCCAATAGCGGTCAATTCCATTTTTGAAGTATAGAACAGCCAACCACCTCACATTTATATCCAAACTGTGGTTAGTGAATATGTTCTGTAACAAACAGAGTTTAGTGTAACGGTAATATAATATATATGGTGTGCTTTAGTTGTTGTACCAAGCTGCAAGAATTTACATTCCCAAATTTTGTGGTAGTGGATGATGTACATAGAGAATTGTAGAGTTTAGAAAATACTATAATTGCTGGCCTAATAAATATTTAGCATAGACTTAAAATTCACATTACTGAATAATGTTCTGACTTTGATCCCCAAGAAAATGTTGACATACGCTACAAAAGGCACAAACATCTGTCTGTAAATCTTAGAGCATCTCTCTTTTCCCTGAACTATTAGAAAATTACTGGAGGAACACTTAATATTGCTGCTTTAAATAGTTGCAGAGGAATTATATGTTCAAAAAATATTTCCATTTTGAGAAGGCCCAAAAATCAGCTGGACCTAAGCTCACAGGCCCACCGATATGGTTCTGCATGCCACTTGTGGTGCACATGCCATAGGTTCGCCATCACGGCCATAACCTATTGCTGCCTGTTTGCAGTTGATAATTGGGAGGCGGATAATCAGTTGATTGTGCCAATCAGGCTCTGCATTGTCTGCTGCAAGGAGGCAAATTGCTGGGAAGGAGAAGCCAAAGGCTGGGGTGGCTGGGTGGGGGAGGTGTGTTTTATACTCTGAAAAATATAGTATATATTCCTTATAGGAAAATAGAAAAAATAGTAAATAAAAAAGATGATTATTAAGAGGTACTTGAATAAATGTAATTGCATTCTTTTAACTTACCAATAAAACTGAATAGAAACCTGGTTGTGTCTCCCACTGTTTCAGTTGTTCTTCTGCTGGCTTTAATATAGAAGTATCTTGACTAGTAGCTTGGGTCAAGACTTGAAGAACAATGTTACTGGCACTATGGAGATCCATGAAAATCTATCCAAAACATTTTTAAATGCATTATTAGCTTTCTTAAGAGATCCTATTGCTTCTTTTGTACTGATTTAAGTATTTACTAAATGAGAATTAGGGACATTCAAATTTACATTTTTTTAAAAAAAAACCTACAACAATTATTAGCAATTAAACTCATAAAAAGGTACAGATCAGAATAAAGATTTTTCATATTTCATTACATAACATAGTATTGAAAATATTGTATTTGGCCATATATAATGGCCAAAATATTGTATTTGGCCATATATAATGCAGTGCAATCTGATATAAGATAAATGAACCCCAGGTTAAAAACTTTATCCATTCTTCCAATACTCTATCATGCTCACGCAATAGGCATCAGTGACTTCAAATACTGAAAATATCAACACGTGTAACTGTAATTATAATGGTTACTCATTAAATAAATACAATTTTAAGTTATGCTCAAGGTCCAGCAAAAACATAGTACTGATTTGTTTTGTTCATTAACAGTCCCCATCACTGTTCCCTGTAAGCTGCGCACGTGCGTGCGCGCTCCAAAATACCCCCGCGCGCACCTTTTTCCTCGGGCGCACAGTCCCCATCCCCCTGCCAGCCCGCGGGGGGGGGGGGGCGGGCAGGGAGGCGCGGGCAGTAGAAGGGAGCCGCGGCCACACCTGCCTCTCCATGGTGCCTCCGGCGCCCTCGCGCTCCTGGCCTCTCGGCCCTGCCCCCCACCCGCCCGGCCTCTCTTTCTCCTCCGCTGCAAGAGAGGGGGGAGGGGCAGGCGTTCTCCGGAGGCTGGCGGGCGCGCGGGCCGGCGTGCGCTCTTCCCATCTCCCTGCCTGCGCGCCCGCCCGGAACATTCAAAGTAAGAGCGAAGGGTTTTCTTATTTTGAATGTTCCGGGTGGGTGGGCTGGCAGGGAGATTTGGGGAGCGCGCGCCGGCTGCCCCCCGAACACCTGGCCGCCCGCCCACCACTCGCTGCCCGCTCCGCCTCTCTTTCTCCTCCGCTGCAACACGGCGCCCGGCCACACTCTGCCTCCCAGGAGCCCGGCCGACTTTTGGAGCCGTTTTGTTTTCAGCCGGGCGGAGGCGGCGCACGGAGGCGAAGACACGGTGCCCGGCCACGCTCCGCCTCCCGGGAGCCCAGCTGAAAACAAAACGGCTCCAAAAGTCGACTGGGCTCCCAAGAGGCGGAGCTTGGCCGGGCGCCGTGTCTTCGCCTCAGCGCGCCGCCTCCGCCCGGCCGAAAACAAAACGGCTCCAAAAGTCGGCCGGGCTCCCGGGAGGCGGTGCGCGGCTACTTCCTCTTCGCTGCAGAGCCACACGGAGGCGAAGACACGGCGCCCGGCCACACTCTGCCTCCCAGGAGCCCGGCCGACTTTTGGAGCCGTTTTGTTTTCGGCCGGGCGGAGGCGGCGCGCGGAGGCGAAGACACGGTGCCCGGCCACGCTCCACCTCCCGGGAGCCCAGCTGAAAACAAAACGGCTCCAAAAGTCGGCCGGGCTCCCGGGAGGCGGAGCTTGGCCGGGCGCCGTGTCTTCGCCTCTGCATGCCGCCTCCGCCTGGCCGAAAACAAAACGGCTCCAAAAGTCGGCCGGGCTCCCGGGAGGCGGTGCGTGGCTGCTTCCTCTTCACTGCAGAGCCGCCGGGCAGAGGCGAAGACAACGGCGCCCTCCACTCTCTCTCCATCTCTCTCTCTCTCTCTTTCTCTCTCTGTTGCCGGCGTGGTGAACGAGAGAGAAAGAGAGAGAGAGAGAAAGGAGGGGAGAGAGAATGAGAAAGAAAGCGAGAAAGCAAGCAAGAGAGAAAGACAGGGAAAGAAAGCAAGAGAGGGGGGAAGGAGGGGGAGGGAAAGACATAGAGGGAGGGAAGGAGGGAGAGAGAAAGAACAAAAAAGAGAGGAATGAAGGAAGAGAGAAAGGAAGAGGGATGGAGAGAGAGGGAATGAAAGATGAAGGAAGGGAGAGAGAAAGGGGGAGGGAGAGATAGAAAGGAGGGAGAAGCGGGTAGTTAGGGAGAGGGAAAAGGAAGGGCTTGGAGAAAGGGGGAAAGAAAGATAGAAAGGAAAGAGGAAGGGAGAGATAGAAAGGAAAGAGGGAGGGAGAGATAGAAAGGAAAGAGGGAGGGGAAGATAGAAAGAAAAGAGGGAGGGAGAGATAGAAAGGAAAGTGGGAGGGAGGAAAGAGGGAGGAAGACATAGAAAGGATAGAATTATGGATGCAAGAACTTGCTCATGTGTGATAGCGCACGGCCACACTTACTTACTTACTTACTTACTTACTTACTTACTTACTTACTTACTTACTTACTTACTTACTTTATTTATTTATACTTATATGCCGCCCAGTACCAAAGGGACTGCCGCTCAGACACTATACTTTTCCACTCACCCCGAAAAAAAATTAGAGGGAACACTGGTCCCCATGCCAACAAGCTCTTACGACAAATGTGATAAATGATATAAAATAACTAGTTAATAGTTGAAAATATATGGAAAAAATTGAAATATTTTTAAAAGAGTGGGCATTAATGCAATATTTTCACAAAACAGAAATAATGTAAGACCAATTACTCATTGGGCATAATCATCCAAGAACAACTTGCAGTAATCAAATTTTAAAAATATATAATTCAATCTAAAAACAGGAAGTAAACAAAACCTTCCTATTAAAGCGCTGACTTAATAAAAGGCACATATAGTTAAACTTTCTAAAAATGTATGTAAACGTTTATGCATGCTTACACTGCAAGTAGAAGGAAGATTGATTTTTATAATAAATTGAAATAGTATGTGAAAGAAAACCTGAATAATAAATATGACGCTATATTGACTCTATCTTGCATTTTGCTAATTTTCAGACTGCAGTCTTTTTTTCCTAAAACAACACTAAACTTAAAAGCAACAACTCGTAAGAATATTAACTTATGATTAATAGACTAGGAGGCCAAGTCAATTCAAGAGTCACTTTAGCTCAATGTCTTGTCTCTCTAAAAGGCCAACCAAATGTCTATGAAGTACCTGAAAGTTGGAGACAGGGACATACCCTTTTTTCATCATTACTGCTCTTAGGCAGATATTTGGAGTCTTGCTTCCCTAGGTTGATGGCAACATTGACAGAGCTCCCCTTCATGCATTTATATAATCCTCTTTTTAAATGACCCAAGTTAGTGGCCGTCGCCAGTTTTAGCAATGAATTCTACAAGTTAATTACATGTTGGGCAAAGAAGTTGTCTATGTTAAATGTCATTGCATTTAGTTTATTAGATGGCTGGAAACCAACTTCATTAGAAGTGCCAATGTAACTCATTCACAGCTAGTTTTGTGAGATTAAAAATTAGAGCAGTTCATATTTGGTCTTTGTATTGAGAAGACTTACTGAGCCTTCTAAAAATAACACCTTTCCGAAACTCAATAGCAGCTGAACATGGAAACATCAGAAGGGGAGAGAAAAAGAACAGATGGATAAGAGGAATTTGTGATAATGCAAATTAACAGTTTTATATATTCTCAGGTACTGTGTATCTGAGTGCACAAGGATAGATCCCCAATCATCACACTTTAAAGCAGTGTCTTCTCTCAATAAGTAATAATTGTCCCACTAATGGCTTATATCAGTGATCTAAATGTACGCTAGGCAAGTCCATTTACATTTCTTCTTGGTGGCACTTCTGCACGCACATGAAAAAAGTGATATGAAGTTGTTTCAATGCCACAAAGATCTTCTGTTTCCCATTAATCTCATTCCTTTTCATGTGCTGTTTGTTTAGTGCAGAGATCCCCAAACCTGGCAAATTTAAGACTTGGATGGGTATCAAGAGTACTTTCTGCAGAGTTGTTTCTACTGTTGGAAAATATGTAATTCAGCATACTTTTAAAGAATAAGTGAAAGGTTGAAAATATACTATACTAAAATATGCTTACTGTACTAAATTGTGCTGTACAAAAAGAGCAGAATCCATAAGCCTCACCCATAATCATTCTGCATAATTACATTTTTCTCTTTAAAAGATTACATTTTTATGTCATTCCAAAATATGGAAGCCTGCTTGCTGGTTTGAGTCTCCTAAACTTAAAAGAGTTGCCAACATCCGATGACATGTCACCAACGTCATACAATGGATATGGCACAAGAAGAAATTTAAGAGAAGAGACTTGGGGCTCATAAGAATGAATTATTTAAATGAAGTTACTTGACTAAGAGGAACCCTATTGCAATTGCCTTCTCCTTTACAACTCAAAGTTCATGAATTCCTCCTTTTAATAAATCAGGTGCAACCTCGGAGGAAATAATTTTGTATACCGTGTATTATGTTATGAGCTGCCCCGAGTCCTCGGAGAGGGGTGGTGCAGAAATCCAATTAATAAAATAAATAAAATAAATGCTACTGAGAAAACAGTTCTGCCAGCGACAACCTTTCTTCGCATTCTAGCAGAAGCGACACCTTTGTGGGTGTCACACTTTGGCAAGAGTCCAGTCATAGGACGGTGACATGTTTGCTAGCCAAGGCTTCGGGCATGAGAAAAAAAAGAGCATGGTTAGGCAAAGGGGGGAGGGGAGGAGCACAGTGGTTAGACTGCAGCCCTGCAGGCTACTTCAGCTAACTGCTAGCTGTAGAGTTCAGTAGTTCAAATCTCACCACCGAGGCCGACTCAGCCTTCCATCCTTCCAAGGTGGGTAAAATGAGGACCCAGATTGTTGGGGACAATAGGCTGATTCTGTAAACCGCTTAGAGCAGCGTTTCCCAACCTTGGCAACTTGAAGATATTTGGACTTTAACTCCCAGAATTCCCCAGCCAGCATGCGCTGGCTGGGGAATTCTAGGAGTTGAAGTCCAAATATCTTCAAGTTGCCAAGGTTGGGAAACACTGGCTTAGAGAGGGCTGTAAAAGCACTATGGAGCGGTAAATAAGTCTACATGCTATTGCTAAAGCATCTCCTAATGAGAAAATAAAAGTCTCCATTGGGCCGCTGGCTCTCCCTCTTAGGAGCGCATTCACCGTTCAAGACTCGAGCCGGTTCACAACTAGCTCCCCGACAGGCCGCCAGCCGTTTCAAGGTGCGGGGCCTTCGCTGGCTCTCATCCTGAGCGGACGGGAAGGAGGGGGCGGGGCAGACACAGCCAGGCGTGCCCTCGTCCTCTTCTTCCCCTCCCTCACTTACCGCTGAAGCCGCGGCTTCTTCGCGGGCGTCCTCAGTCTGGCGCACGCGCCTCCCGCCGGTTCCGAAGCTCGCGCCACCAGCCTCGGCTCACCCACCACCGTGTCGCGGAAGTACGGCGCGCTGCATACGTCATCGCTCGGCGCTTCTCTTCCCCCCAATGGCTCTCTTTCCTGCCCCCCTCCCGCTTCTTCGTGGTGCGGACCCGCCCGCTTCTCTTTTTTTCGGGACGATTCCTGTACCTGAGGAGGGGAGAAGTCCCCCAATAGAAAAAAACAGGCTAAAAAGTGCATTTAAAAAGAAAAGTAGGCGGGGACCTTTTTTTTTTTTTGGTTGGAGATGTGGGAGCAGAACACCATTTCCCCCTTTTTTGTGTGTGTGTCTGTCAATCTGCTCCCCTCGCGATTCTCCTTTGCCAAGAATGACTCTTGGGTTTTAAAAGGGTCGCCACGCCAACGGCGTGGCTCAAACTTGCCTTCGCGAAGTACTAAAACACTCCCCAAAACTCTTGACTCGGGCCGAGATGCTTTACGGGAAATTGAGTCCTGCGGCACCTTCGCCACACGGTTCCGAAGAGATGGTGGAACTACTCGTCCCGGCAGCCCCCGCGCGTACGAGGACCGCCCCCGCGCGTACGAGGACCGCCCCCCCACCTCCTTCGTCTTCCTTCGCTTCCGAAGTTCGCATGCTGGAGGCCCGGTCGAGCCATGCCGAAGGTGAAGACGAAGCCGCGCTCTCGACAGCAGCGTGGGGAAGGGAAAGAGAAGAAAGGGAAAGGCCCTGGTGAGAGGAAGTCCTCGGGCTAGGGAGGCTACAAGGGACTGCACCTTTGCTTCATTTGCCATACGGGGTTGGTGGTGGTGGTGGGCCGCTATGGTGATTTCATTTATTTATTTGATTTTTTTAATGCCATCTTTCTCCTTAGACTCAGGGCAGCCTACATCATGTTAGCAATAGCACTTTTTAACAGAGCCAGCATGTTGCCCCCACAATCCAGGTCCTTATTTTACCCACCTCAGAAGGATGAAAGGCTGAGTCAACCTTGAATCGGTGGTGGGATTTGAACCGCTGAGCTGCAGATCTAGCAGTCAGCAGTGGCCTGCAGTACTGCACTCTACCCACTGTGCCACCTCGGCTCATTGATAGTAATATCAATAGTAATAGTAATTTGGAGGGTACCAAGTACTTTGGCTTTGCTATAATATTTGGTACCCTCCAAATTACCATCCCTATACTATGTACTGTACTGTATTATACTAATACTATACTCAGGGGTGTGGTGCTGGGCAGAATGCTAAATTGGGCTTGCCGCCGAAGCTCGAGTGCTTTTGGGGCCAGCGTGATTTTGCACCTGTGAAGATAGCAAAATCGCACATGGAGCCACAGGTGCACCTCTGTTTTGGCGAGGTTGTTTTGCTTCAGAGCATGCCAAATCATGGGCGCACCTGCGGCTCCGTGCATGATTTCGCTGTCTCCACAGGTGTAGAAGCGCAATCACCCTGGCCCCGTAAGCACTCACGAGCCCCGGTGGCGAGCCCAATTTAGCATTCTGGCTGGAGCCCACCCCTGACTATACTGTGCTGCGCTGCACTGCACTACACTACACTGTAGAAGTGATTTCAAATCTTTCCCCAGAAGTATCTAGATTCTAACCAAAAGAGAATATATGCATATATGTATCTCTCTCCCTTCCTTCCTCCCTCTCTCTCTTTCTCTCTCTTTGTGTGTGTGGTGTCTACTTTTTCCACCATATACTTGATGCATATTTATTTTATTTATTTATTGGATTTGTATGCCGCGTCTCCCCGAGGACTCGTGTGCACCAAAACAAATTCCTTGTGTGTCCAATCATGCATGGCCAATAAGAAATTCTATCTTCTATCAAATGAGAAGGAAGGACTCGATAGAGAAGAGCCTAATGCTGGGAAAGATTGAAGGCAAAGGAGGAATGAGGTGCCTGGAGGGAGTCACTGAAGCAGTAGGGGTAGGCTTAAATACTCCATAGGATGGTAGAGGACAGGAAGGCCTGGAGAAACCTTGTCATATTTATGTAAAGGGTGTTTAGGAGGATATTAGGACCCAAATATATAAATTTAAAAGAGAGTTAATCAACCTTTGCTGATGAGGTTCCAAATAGACGCAAAGATAGTGGTTGAAAACCTTAAATTTTTACAATAATCTTGTACAGGAAATCTGATTAAAAGTTCCATTACTAAAAACACAGATACAAATTCAAAAACTGATTGCTCTTTCGTAGTGCAATACTTGTCTGTTTTACTAACAGACAAGTAATTTGAAAACAAGATAACAAGTATCACTTAGTGTGTGTTATTGTTGTCCAGGTGTCAGGATGGGTTAGACACAACTTCTCAACTAACAACACTCTGTGTGTGTGTGTGTGTGTGTGTGTGTGTGTGTGTTTAGCTTTACTACAGGATGTAGAAGTTTGTTCTGGTTCTGTTTATATAGCAATTCTTAGCAATGCATAATTTGACTGGACATGTATACAATGGTGCATCATTATCCAATGATTTCTAATCTATAGACCGCAAGTCATTAAGGATAGCAAATGTGGCAAAATTTTAAAAAATGCTTTAAATGACCATCTTATGAAATTAAATTTGTGAACCACATGATATGGTTGTGGGTTGTCATGAGAATTTGGTTGTTATCATTCTTTTTTTTTAATTGAGAAATAATTTTTAGCTGGTTTAATGCCTTGCATGGCATTGGTCCTACAGATTGCTGCCCTACTTGTCTTTGATCAGAAGAATATTCTCACAATAATGTAGTGATCTATATAAAGGTTGGGAACTTCAATCATGTCTTATTGTTTTGATGCTACTTTCTCTGATAAGGATGCCAGATTCTAAACTGGGTGTATTTTAGAGAAGGTAACATCCCATTACTTAAATACTTGTATTTAAAAAAAAAAACTATTGCAGAGTTTCATACAAAACTAAGGAGAATTTGATACAAAATAACTTGTTACAAATATGTTCCTTAAATTTTATTTTTATTAGTAGGCATTAGGTTCAACACTGGACTTGGTCAGCATATTTTGAAAAATCCCCTGATTGTTAACAGCATTATAGAAAAGGTAAGTGATCACCACAATCATCCAGTGTAAGAAAATTCTCAAATCATTCTCATTCATTATTTTTAAACTGATGGTATTGTATATTTAATTAGTAAGTCTCATTAAAATCAATGGCTCTGTTTCTCACTAAACATATGATTTTGTCATAAAATACTTAATTAAGAAATAAAATATGAAATTTTGAAAAGTTCAACTATACCTGTACACAATACAAATTTCCTAGTACATTTTTTAAAATATTAAAAAATATCAGAATGGTTATATCTGGTGTTCAGATACATTAGAAAAAAATAAGTAGAATAGTTTGTGCACTTTTAATAAATGAACCTTTTTGACTTGATAGAATTCTGCTTTAGTAAGTCATTTCTCAATGTATTTCAGCCTTTCCTAGTATGCCACACTAGGAAACCAATGTCATGTAAATCAATGTTATTTCTGAAGCTATAACAGAATCTTATAGGTTTGAATGCATTCCTCTCCCTTCCCTTTATATTCATCAAAATTAGGGAGGGTCCTAGCTGAGATGTTTATTCATGTTACATTCTTGCTCTGGACACAACTCTTTTCTCTGACCATTCCTCTGGTATGACTCTTCCTCCTGTCCCACAAGGCCATTCCCTTTCCCCTGTACATCATGTGGTATATCAATCAAATTTGTCTATGCACAGTGCTAGACAACTAGGTATTTGTGTAATAATATTTTATTTGTTCTTTTAGGCTTCCTTATACCCTACAGATGTTGTTTTAGAAGTTGGTCCTGGAACTGGCAACATGACAGTGAAAATGTTAGAAAAGGTGAAAAAGGTAAATCTAAAATGAAGAAATGCTTTTCTTACACTGTTTGGTCATAGGGAGGTAGCACAAAATAGGAAAAGATAATCAAACAAAAATGATAGACGATATAAAAGAAAAACTAAAAGAAATAATCAAAGCCAGAGACTATGTTATATTCCTCCCCACTCAACCCTCCCTCAACAGAGTGGGAGGGATACAATACTACCTATCTCCTGTTTACAATGCAGTCCTTTTAACAGTTCTAAGAAGATTCCACACTCATTTACATTCTAGTTCAGATGATTCTGAGGATACAGCTAAATCCCTCAGTGTCTCAGATGACTGATCACAACTATCAGAGCGCTAATGACCAATGACCTCAAAGAATATAAATCCATTTGCCACCAATCAGTTAAAATGGAAGAAGCTTCTTAGATGAGAAACTTTTTTTTTCAAAGAAAAAAACAGAAAAGTTTAGTTGCCTTTTGGGGAAAAAAGCACCATTGGGATAGCCAATGTATGGGGAACATCAGTTTCTGACTACAAAGCTTAAAAAAGAGCCTTAATATTTACAGCTAAACCAGAAGTTTTTTAAACATTCTATAATAATATAAAGTAATTTTGGGGTTTGTTATGTATGACATGTCCACAAAGACATTTTATATATGATTGTCCTTCAGGTAATTGCTTGTGAACTTGATGTAAAGCTTGCTGGTGAACTTCAAAAAAGAGTCCAGGGAACGTAAGTGTTTTATGTGGTAGCAAAGCCATGATGTTTTTTTTAAAATTAGAACTCCTCTTGGTAATGTATTAAAGATACAGTATTATTTTTATTTCAGACATTTGGCTAACAAACTTGAAATAAAAATTGGAGATGTATTGAAAAGCGACCTGCCTTTTTTTGATGCTTGTGTGGCTAATTTGCCTTACCAAGTAAGTATAAAACAAGACTTGAAGAATAAGAGAAAGACATCATCTTTTTGTATTATTCTTGTAGTGACCAATCTTTTTTTTTAATCTCTCCACCCCCAGATTTCTTCTCCTTTTGTTTTTAAGCTATTGCTACATCGGCCTTTCTTTAGGTATGTATACAAATATTTAGTATTCAATATACCGTATATACTCGAGTATAAGCCGAGTTTTTTAGCCCCAAAAATGGGCTGAAAAACACAGCCTCGGTTTATACTCGGGTCATTGACAAAGTCACCACACGAGGGCGCCATTGCTTGAGCCAGAGCGAGGAGGCACCAGCTTTTGTCCCCTCTGGCACGCCGTAGTTCCTCTCCCTGGCTCAAGCAAAGAAGGCAGCCATTTGCAATGGTGAGTCGGATTAAAAAGGCCCCCTGCTGTCAGATTCTCCTCCCCCTCCTTTGAAAGGATTTAAACTGTTTAAAAAATGGTATTTTGTGGTAGTTGCTGTCCTTGCTTGGATAGGATCTAATAATGTGTTATGAGGCAGAGCTAGACAGGAATTCTTTTTCTATCTGTCTATCTTTCTATCTATCTATTTTTCTATCTATCTATTTTTCTATCTATCTATCTATCTATCTGTATCTATTTCTTTCTATCTATCTATCTATCTATTTTTCTATCTGTCTGTCTATCTTTATATCTATCTGTCTATCTATCTATCTATCTATCTATCTATCTATCATCTATCTATCTGTATCTATTTCTATCTATCTATTTTTCTTTCTATCTATCTATCTATCTATCTATCTATCTATCTATCTATCTATCTATCTATTTGGTTTTCTATGCTGATAACCTCACAGCAGCTAATGCTGAAGCTCTTCTTTGGATACACTTATTTGTTTGTTTGTTTGTTTGTTTATTTATTTAATTGGATTTGTATGCAATCCCTCTCCAAGGACTCAGGGTGGCTCACAGCATATATAAAAACAGAACAATAATGTAAATCCAATTAATGATGAGAAGGAATCCAGTTTTGAAGGATTTTAACTCTTAGGTTTTAGCTTTGTTCCTGATCGAGCTACTTTTTTTACTTTTTAATTTATTGTTAATATTGTTAATTTGTTTACCCTCTTTTAAATTTACAGAGCTAGTTTACTGGTTTTCTTTAAAATAAATATTCTAAAACATGTCTCAATTAATGTAATTTTATTGTTTTCCATTTTTATAAGTTACCAGTAGCCACTGCATTTTCTAACCTCGGCTTATACTCGGGTCAATACGTTTTCCCAGTTTTTGTGGCAAAAATTGGTGCCTCGGCTTATACTCGGGTCGGCTTATACTCGAGTATATACGGTAGTTTAAATGCTTTTGTAAATAATATCCAATCTTATTATGATTAACCTTACAGATTAGAATTAGCACATTTATGTAGAAAAGAATTAGCACTGTGTAAAACTAAACCAACCTCTGGTCTGGGGACTGACAGAGTAAGTGACCTTTGATTTTAAAAGCACTGTGTGATTCAAAGTATTTGAAATCGTCATAGAATAATAATACTCATACTGCATTTAACAGCTAGGTCCTCACAATATTTTCAACTACATTTACTAAGCTACTCAGTAGTGGTACATGACTTAACCTAGCCTGTAGCATCTACTGGATAGTCATGGAGGTCAAAACAGTAAGCAGTTTTAAAACCTATCCAGCAGTATAAACATTGTTGAACAAATGTCAAGCTCTTAATCTTTTCCACGACGGCTAATTTTCAGTAGCGTTAAACTTGCATCTCGTGTTTGTTTTCCAGATGTGCAGTACTCATGTTTCAAAGAGAATTTGCTCTTCGCCTGGTTGCAAAACCAGGTGATCACCTATATTGTAGGCTGTCTGTTAATACTCAACTATTAGCTCGTGTTGATCATCTAATGAAAGTAAGCAAAATAATTGGTAATTTTACCTTGAGTTTTTGAAATTTAAAATGTTAAACAAGAGGGGTGCAAAGTTGTGGAAGTTTTAATGGGATGGAATAGGTTTTTATTAAATGACTTGGCAGGTCACTACACTCAAACTAAAGAAATTACAACAAAATGAATTAAAAGCAGAAAGATTTTAAAAAGTTGTTTTATTTGACAGTTGACTTTATTATGTTTAACAGGTAGGAAAAAATAATTTTAAACCACCACCCAAAGTTGAATCTAGTGTTGTAAGGATAGAACCAAGGAATCCCCCACCTCCAATTAACTTTCAGGTAAGAATTATCAGTATGATCTGAAATCCATAAAAACAACCTAGTATCACCTAAGTATATATTACCTTTAGATATTTGGACAACAGCTTGAGAGCCATGTTGTGTGAAGCCTTTCTAATGCTTCATATTTTGTTATTCACTAATAGCATTAAATGATACTAAATACAGTATACAGCTATTTATTTATTTATTTATTTATTTAGATTTGTATGCCGCCCCTCTCCGCAGACTCGTCTTACGAACCTAATTGGTTCATGGGAGAGGTTCGTAAGGCGAAAAGTTCGTAAGACAAAACATTGTTTCCCATAGGAAACAATGTAAAATGAATTAATGCGTGCAATGAAAAAAACCCTCGCAAAAAACTGCCGCCGCCCGGCTGTCACCTTTTGAAACAGCCGGGCGCTTCTCAGCGTTCTCCCAATGCCGAACCCGGAAGTTCGGCAAAAGTTCGGGTTCAGGTGGCCGCCGAGAAGCCCCGCCGCCCGGCTGTCACCTTTTGAAACAGCCGGGGGGCTTCTCAGCGGCCTCCCGAACGCCGAACCCGGAAGTTCGGATTTGGCATTTGGGTTCAGGACGCTGAGAAACCCCCGGCTCTTTCAAAAAGCGCCAGCCGGGTGGCGGGGCTTCTCAGCGGCCTCCCGAACCCGAACTTTTGCCGAACTTCCGGGTTCGGTGTTCGGGAGGCCGCCGAGAAGCCCCACCGCCCAGCTGTCACCGTTTGAAACAGCCGGGGGGCTTCTTGGCGGCCTTCCGAACGCCGAACCCGGAAGTTCGGGTTTGGCGTTTGGGTTCAGGAGGATGCCAAGAAGCTCCCTGGCTGTTTCAAAAAGCGACAACCAGGCGGCGGGGCTTCTCGGCGGCGGGTTCGTAAGACGGAAAAGGTTCGTAAGAAGAGGCAAAAAATTTCCGAACCCCGGGTTCGTATCTCAGGTTGTTCATATGGCGAGGGGTTCGTATCATAAGGTGCCACTGTATAGGATAAGGGGAAATATTCATAGCTTCATTTGGAGGAGATAACTTCAGGAAATCAAGATGTTACTCCTTGGTGAAGAAAATGAGGAAAAAATATTGTCAACCATATGACTAAAATAGACTTGCACTTAATCAAAATGTTGTACATCTTAATAGTTTAAAACTATATTTAGTTTTACAACTAAAACTTGTAATGGAATTCAGAAGAATACAGAGTTTTTTCTTGTCCATGTTGGTATCTACCCTATCTTTGAAAAGAAATGTTTCATATACAGTGGTCCCTCGATTTGCGCGTTCTCGATTAGCGCGAAACGCTGCAACGCGGTTTTTCAAAAAATATTATTTAAAAAAATAAAATATTAAAAAATAATTTTTTTTTTATTCTGTTCCCTGAATGGAGACCGCCGGCCGCTCAATCGGGCCGGCAGGGAACAGAATGGAGCCTTCCGCGGCGGGGCTGGTAAGGGGGGGAGCCGAGGGGGGAGCCGAGCCCAGCCCCGTGGCATTCGCTTTCCTCCCGCCGGCAGCCGACTGATCGTGGGCTCCTTCGCAACCTCGGAGAGCTTCCTGGTTTTCGTGAGCTTTCATGCCCCGGAAGCTCTCCGAGGTTGCGAAGGAGCCCACGATCAGTCTCGGCTGCGGGTGGGAGGAAGGCGAATCCCCCGTGGGCTCCGTTACATCTTCCGCTGCCAGCCAGGCCATGCTGGCGGCAGCGGAACAATCGCTGGCTGTCAACTTTTCTTTTTAAAACTGGGCAGGAGCTGACTTGCCTCCCCAGTGCTAAAAAGAAAAGTTGACAGCCAGCGCTGCGACTGACGGAATGCTGAGCCTCCCGTTCTCCCCCACCTCGCCCCTTCCGGTTTCGGCGTTCGGCAACGGAGTCCGGCGCTGGGGCCATGCGGGGCCGCTCATCCAGGGGGGCGTGTGTGGACTGGCAAGCGGCAAGCGGCAAGTGATCTGGCGGGAAGACCAAGGGAAGGTTCCTTCAGCTGCCCAACACCTGATCCGCTCCGCAGCGCGGCAGCAGCGAGGAGCCGAAGATGGGGTTTCCCCTTTGCCTTTACCCCATCTTCGGCTCCTCGCTGCTTCCGCGCTGCGGAGCAGATCAGCTGTTGGGCGGCTGAAGGAATCTTCCCTTGGTCTTCCCCGCCGCCCACACGCAAACTCCACCATCTGCGCATGTGCGGCCATGAAAAAAAATGGCACGCATGTGTAGATGGTGGTTTTACTTCCGCATCCAATATAACGCGGAAATCGGTTAGCGCGGGAGGTCTTGGAACGTAACCCCCGCGCTAACCGAGAGATCACTGTAATGCAAAATTTATCCAATTATCCTTATCATACTTTCCATGGAATTGTTCATAGAATCACAACATATTTTCAGCTAAGATTAAAGCACAAATGAAAAAAGAGGGAAGATGATGAAAATGTGAGAGGTTACTTCAGAGTGACCAAAGTAAGAGTTCATGTATGATAAAAGAAACTATTTCTGTTTAATCTGTAACATATTTGTTTAGGAGTGGGATGGTCTACTGAGGATAGTATTTGTCAGGAAAAATAAGACACTTGCTGCCATTTTCAAGTAAGTTACACTTTTTTAAAATCTTGAATTGCTTGCAGCTTTGTCATTTAACTTTCCTCTTCCTAGATTGTTGTTTTCTTTTTCATTGTTTTGCTCCTTGTAATTTATTGTTGCTAAAAAATAGCAATTGATGAATTATTGTTTTCTGGGCCCAGAAATCTTAGAGTATGTATTTATGAATACAAGGCAAAGGTGTATATTGCTTAGATTTTGTGTTGGCCATTAACTAAGAGCAAACAATAGAAGAATGTGATTGATTTGATGTACAGTGATCCCCCGGGTATTGCGACCCCGATCATTGCGAAATGGCTATATGGCGATTTTGCAACCCGGAAGTAAAAACACCATCTGCGCATGCGCGCCCTTTTTTGTATGGGCACGCATGCGTAGATGGCGCCGGGCAGATCAGCTGCTGGGCGGCTTCCCTAGGTCTTCCCCCTCTTGCTGGCGGGAGGGCAAGCGGCGGGCATCAGCGAGGAGTTTCCCCACCGCCCACGCAAACTCCTCGCTGCCGCCCGCCCGCCCACGCCGTTCATTCTCGCCGCTTCCCAGCTGAGTCCTGAAGCGAATTCGCTTCAGGACTCAGCTGGGAAGCAGAGCGAGCGCGAGCGAGCGGCTTGTCCGCCGCCCGCCCGCCCTTCGCCCGCCCACGCCGTTCATACTCGCCGCTTCCCAGCTGAGTCCTGAAGCGAATTTGCTTCAGGACTCAGCTGGGAAGCAGAGCGAGCGCGAGCGAACGGCTTGTCCGCCGCCCGCCCGCCCTTCACCCGCCCACGCCGTTCATTCTCGCCGCTTCCCAGCTGAGTCCTGAAGCGAATTCGCTTCAGGACTCAGCTGGGAAGCGGCGCGAGCGAGCGGCGTGGGCGGGCGAAGGGCGGGCGACCGGCAGCGAGGAGTTTGCGTGGGCGGTGGGGAAACCCCAGCGCCGCTTCCCAGCTGAGTCCCCTTCCCAGGAACCCCAATCTTCGGCTCCTCGCTAGCGCTGCGGAAGTAAAAACACCATCTGCGCATGCGCAGATGGTGTTTTTACTTCCGCAGCGCTACTTCGCGAAAACCCGATCATTGCTAGGGGTCCTGGAACGGAACCCTCGCAATGATCGGGGGATCACTGTATACACAGTTTTGTCTAGTCATTCTTGAGAAAGAGAACTAAGCCCTTATTCAGGAACCGCCAAGACAAACGGTAAAGCAATCACCAGGGCTCCCATCCACCACTAAACTAAGCTCCAGAAGTATAACATCAGATTGTTTATAATTGCTGTTGATCGAGAAAGGAAATGAGGAACAGCACCATGTAGGAGCCTAGAGATGATCTTGTGTATTTGTTCCCTCTTCTCTTTTGGTTATTCTTGCAGATTTTTTTAGATTGATATTCTTGTTAACAGAATATAAACTTTCAGGATATGAATAACACAGTTAAAATTTCCGTTTACCTTTTAGCAGTTAAAAGTTCTAAAACTAGTTATGGCGAGTGGAGCCATATCTGCTGACACATGAACCATTGCCCTAGCTCAGCTCCAAAGTGCATGTGTATGCTGGACAGGTGATTTTTGGCTTGCACAGAGGTTCTGGGAGGGCGTTTTTGGCTTCCAGGGAAGCCTTTGGAGCCTGGGGAGTGCGAAACACAAGCCTACTGGGCCCACGAGAAGTTGGGAAACAGGCTGTTTCTGGCCTCCAGAAGTCCTCCGGGAGCTGTGTCTGTGAGGGAAGGTGTCTTCACCCTCCCCAGTCTTGAATTATGAGTGTGCACTGTCATGCATGCGTGATAGTACGTGCACAAACCCTTTTGGCACCCAAGGAAAAAAAGGTTCACCATCACTGTTCTAAACTATGCTTGTATAGTCTATTTCTGTTTGCCTATTATACTGCAGAATAATATGATAAAGAATTGGTAATATAAAAATAGCAAGTATTCCTTTCTATTAATTTTGAATCCTGCATGTGTCCAGGATAGTTTTAACATAACTCCTTTTCATTCTGTATTAATTACATAAAGATTTTTTTCCTAACCTTTAGTTAAAAAAAAAAGTCTCCCAGAGCAATTTGTAAAAATCAATAAATTGATAATTTTGGCCCTATCTAAGATACATTGGTGAATGAAAGAAACTGAGGGGACAGGGGGAAAAGTATGACAGTAGTTGATCAGTCTGTCCAAATGTCCTTTTTCTGCTTTCTATTAGTCAGAGCCTTCTAAGTGTCATTTCATTTAATATATATTCCCATTGGTGGGATGCAGACAATATGTTATATTCAACAGTCTTTAAGATTTAGAGATCTCACCTACATAGAATAATGTGAGCAGTTAGTGTGAAGTGAGTATTTAAAAATACACAAAAAATATGAAGCTATTCTTGCGCATAGTATAGACAAGGTCAGTTTGTAAGAATATTAAATCTTAAGAGATGCAGTGCATGTTGGTGCAAACTAATTCAACATTAAAGACATAATTAGTTGAAAAAGACATTTGCAAAATAACAATTTAGAATTCAAACTCTTCAAAACATAATTTCTATAACTGGCTTTCCCTTTTTCCTTATTGCAGTTCAAATGCTGTGAAACAGCTGCTGGAACAAAATTACAGAATTCACTGTTCACAAAATAATTTGGTAAATCTTTCTGATCTATTTACAATCTTTTATAATGTATCTTTGTCTTGAGCCATGTCACATAATTATTTATTTTGCCAACAGCAAATTCCTGAAAATTTCAATATTGCAGAACTTATACAGGAAATCCTAAAAGATACCGGTTATTCAGAAAAACGTGCCCGAGTAATGGATATTGATGATTTTATAAGGTAAAAACAGATTTATTTACTTCAAGATTACTCTTAACTTCATAGTTTAAAGATATTTTACTGGAATGAGAGCAAAAATAAGTGTCCAACTTAATGTTTTTCTTTTTTGTTGCATCAGGAAGAGTAGTGATTTATGCTATTTATTGTCAGCAAAATTATGCCTGCATAGTAATGATCTCTGATTATGTTGTGCTATGTTGTACTTGGAATAGTGTAGGATAGCATTACTATTACTACTCCGAATCTACGGAGGGGCGGCATACAAATCTAATAAATAATAAAATAATAATAATAATTACATCTATTAAATATTGTTTCGGACATCTTAATGCCGCTCCGAGTCCTCGGAGAGGGGCGGCATACAAATCTAATAAATTATTATTATTATTAATTATTTATTATTATTATTATTATTATTATTATTATTATTATTAATGCAGCCCTCTGGCAGGGGTGGGTTCTAACTTACTTTGCCGCTGGTTTGCTTCCTCCTGTGCTGTGTGGGTGCGCCTGCATGTGCAGTATTGAACATTCTCAAACATTTTTTTTTAAAAAGCCAAAACTAAGATGGTGATGCATGCACAATGCCAGAAACTTGGCTTCTGTGCATGTGCAGAAGAAAAAAAAATGAGGCCCCCTCCCCAAAAGATGGTGGCTTCCACCAACAGAACTGGCTCCGTGATGTCATTACGACGTCACCAGTGGTTTGCTACCGGTTCTATAGAACCAGTGTGAACTGGGAGGAACCTATTTCTGCCCTCTGGCCATTAGCATATAACAATGGCAAACCTTTTTTTCCTTGGGTACCAAAACAGTGTGCTGCACGCTATCACGCATGCACGAGTGCCCATATTCATAATTCAATGCCTGGGGAGCCCCCCCCCCCTCCTGTAGGCCCTCTAGAGGCTGGAAACTACCTATTTCCCAACTTCTGGTGGGCCCAATAGGCTCTTTTTTTCACCCTTCCCAGGCTCCAAAGGCTTCCCTTGAGCTGGGGGAGAGTAAAAACACTCCCACATTCCCCTGGAGGTTCTCTGGAAGCCAAAAACATCCTCCCAGAGCCTCTGTGAGCCAAAACCCAACTGGCCAGCACGCACATGCACGCTGGAGCTGAGCTAGGACAACGGCTCACGTGCCAGCAGATATAGCTCCACGTGCCACCTGTGGCACCCTTGCCATAAGTTCACCATCACTGGCATATAAGATGGGGCCTCCCATGCATTGCTCCTGCTGAATTGTTGCCTTTGACAGAAGAATGATGACCCTCCCTTAAATTAAAGAAACAATCCAGGGGATATTGCCACCCTTTTCAGCCTAAACCTGTGTATGACCGTGGAGGGAAGCCATGACTACACAGAGCAGGACCAGCATTTTTAAATTGTGGGTGGAATGTGAACAAATCTTAGATTTGATTTACATTTAAAACTATAATTATTTAGATTTTTATTAAAATTTGTTTGATGTATACAATTTCCTCTTAAAATTAAGTTCACCAGCAAAGCACAAGTTGTACACCTTAATCTTTTTTGCCACTATATTAATTAACAGCTATTACTAAACACTGCCACTTTTTATATAGCGGCACTAATGGTTCTATCTAGTGACTTTGTCCCGAACAAAACTGTATGAAAAGAATGCGCCATGGTAGGAACAGAGGTGAAAACATTACCTGAGCGGAAGAAACTAGTCAATGTAATAGAATTGTCTTCAAGATGAAGTGTAATGTCAAGCGCAGGAAATCAGGAGACAAGGCGGTTCAAATGAATACAGGTTTTTATTGTATGCTAACAATCTCTAGAGACTGATGACACATTTAACCCTTTCGTCTGGCTCAGCTTGGTTATCTCCCACATGTATAGAGAAAACATTGTTCTTCTTGTGTGGGAAATTAAATGTTCAGACCATTTGGAAGTAACATCCATTATACCACCTAAAGCTTACTAAGACTAGAATATTTTCATTTTTCAGTGTTCTTCATGGCTTCAATGCAAAAGGGATTCACTTTTCCTGAAGGAATTACAGGAAAGCTGCTGCGAAGATTGAACTAATTTAGATAAATAAATGTTAAAAAATATATTCACAATGAATGTAAACCAACCATCAACTGGTTGTTACCAGTTTTTAAGTCTTTTGATTTTATTTGAAGAATGTATCCATTTATAAATATTAAAAGCACCTGGAAAAGCATCCCACAGCATCTAGCTCCTCCTAATATGTGCTTGATATTCCAAGCTAAATATTGATATTGTTACTCATTAAAAAAATGTGTAACTCATAGGGAAGTTAGGAATTTCTCTAATGCCAAACTTGACATTTTGTCTTTTTCAGTGGGCAAATGTTCTTTATATTGTGCATTGCAATAATTTTCTAGCAAAATGATTGTTTCTAGTAATATATGTACTTACAAGACTGCAATGTCGTCTTTAATATTGTACATTATTAGTTTTCTCCATTTCATGTCATGGTTCTTTGAGGATGCGCGTGTGTGTCTTCCTGTCAGTTTTTTACTCCTGGAAATTCCCTGGCTAGTCCATGGATTTTTCTTGGCAAAGTTGTTGGCAAGTGGTTTGCTATTGCTGTTCCTAGGGCTGAGACACAGTGATAAGCCCAAGGTTATCCATCTGGGACTACGATCCATGCTCACCTGGTAGTTTCTAACCTGAGGCTGTAACTGCTACATCAAAATTCTTCAAATGAGTGAATAGTGAACTATACTTTGTTCTGCTCATTATAAAATCAGAGTTCCCTTATTAAAAGAGCAGTTTTTAATTCTTAAATTACACTCAACACTCTTACCCCATTAAGATCCTATGTAGCTAATCTTTTTGTAACTTAAATTACAAAATACGCTAATCACAATACAACAGGATAATCAGGATAATTGACAACAACTGTAGATATTGTTGATGGTCACTTCGTTTATCTAAATTCAGTCCCTTGGAAAAGAAATTTAACATTTTCTTTTTTTCCCCATTTTGTATTAATTATGCCAACAACTTTTCCTTAACCTTCAAATAAAACAAAAACCCTCTCTGAGCAATTCATAAATATCAACATAGTTTGGGCAGGGGTTTGAACTAAAAGACCTCTAGGATCTTTTCCAGCCTATCATTGTACCTTGTCGACAAATCATATAGCTTTAGCCATCAAAGCACAAAATTTAATCTGGAAACTATTGGTAACCAACACAGGGCCCTTTACTTGAAGAGGATTGCAGCAACAAGTGCCAAACAATAAGCAGGTTGCTACAGTTTGAACCATTTTGTTTTCTTATATTCTTGGTGTAAGTTCCTCTATAAAGGAAGCAGTGCAATAGAATAAAGGCCTGGGCTTCCAAATTCATCAGCTTCTCATGGCCGAAAGCTTCCATGGAACAGTGTGCTTTTATATCTTTTATATCTTAAAGAATTATTGAAGGAGAGTATTAACATACACAAAGATTGATACCATGATGTTTTAAGGTAAAATTATGATGTTGAGCCAAGTGGAGATTATGTAACCGATTTCTAGCTACCATGCTAGCAAACAATACACCTGTCTCCTTGCATGCTCACATGCCTAAGACTGATTTGACATTTTTCCAGTTGTCGTATCACATTCTTTCATCAACTGGGAAGAAATATACACGGCTGCAGATTTTGCTCTTTCATTTCCAAGGAGCAAAGAAAGAATCTGTTAATTGGTTCAGGGGTGCTGGATTCGCCTTTAGTGAAACATTAAAAGCAGTCATCCACACTCCAATTTCAACCTTATTAGGCCCATTAATAAATGGAACACGCTGGACTCACAATTCCATTCTTGGATATGCTGTCAGCCCGAGTGCTCAGAGAGGGACGGCATACAAATCCAATAAATAAATAAACATTGACAAACTGGTACTTAATATGCTCACGTCATATGGAAAAAAATTTAAAAACCTGAAATGCTTTCTTTTACATGTAGCCATTTGGGCTACATGTAAAAGATAGGCTTTCCAATTCTCAGATGAATGGACTATTAGCCATTGTAAAATTTAGCCACCTGCTCAAGCTTATATCCATTAATCTGGTAATGATTCTGGCCTTTATTGTGTATAGTTTAGGTGTAACTGGTGTTCCTTGCGGAAAAAAAAGATTGAAATGCTTTCACTGTTGTCAATCATCTACAAAAAATATCACCGTGTTATATACCTATCGTAATATTTGAGGGGTGGAATCTGTCCTGAAATAATTGACCATGCAGATAATAGTAATGCAGCCTTATTTTACTAGTTCCCATGTCTACAACCTGAACTACTTTTTTTTTATCAGCATAACTTCTATAAAGTTAGGTGTCTGAAATAGCTTCCATAAAGACATCACTTCTATTGTGATTATACTATTTTTCCCTGAAAGACCAGATTTTTCTGCAAAATACCTTTAAAATTGGGAGATTAACTTAAATGTGAATATGTTACAGCAATTGAGATTTTCTCTCCATCTAATCTTGGGATGAGAATGTGTCACTTTCTTTTCAGGTGAATCAAATAGACATTACTTAGCATACAAAAGAAAACTATGCCCTTATGTAGGATTAAAAAGAAAAGATGGCTTCTCATGGGTGCCAAACTTGACATGTCATCATCACATGATATTTCATAACGTTTTCCCCATTTACAGAACGGGTGGGTATGGCCTGCGTGTAATGTATCTGGCTCATGGGCTACCAGTTTGACACTGCTGCCTTATATGATGTGCCCTCTAGAAAGAAAAAATATACAGAAGATTCCCCGTTTCTAGGCAAATGACATAACCAACAAAATCAAAAGCTTAGTAAAGAATCTAGTGAACAGCGACACAATTTTATGTTTATCAGTTTTTCCATTCTGGTTGATGTATATACTTCAGCCAAAATTAATTCAAATATTCCTTATTCTCTGCCACAGAATAAATTCTGTGCCAAAAATAAAATATGGGCTGTTAATTAATTCGTCTACAAATATTTATATTTCCACCAATGTTAATGATAGCTTTGTCAAGAAAAAGTAACAACAAACAAAGGTCAATTCTTAGAAAAAAGTGTACCAATTCTCAGTCTGAGACTTGTAGTTCTTTTATAGAAGCAAAATTCTCATTTCTAATTTATATTTCATAATTAAATTTATTAAACACAATTGTGTAAAATCTACATTGCTATTTCAGGTTCATGTTTACAGGTGCTTTGTCATCAAGATAATGGCAAGGGATTTTCACAGCCTACCTTCTTATGGGAATTATGTCAAATACTGAAAACATTGTCTTATTTACACTCTCTTGTCATTGCTTTCCCTGTATTTCCCTTAGCCACAGCACAGATGGATTATGTTCCAGAAACAAAACAGGAAACAGTTTCAAGTAATGTTTGTTGCTGAAGTGGAGTGCCTGGAATATATCTTGGGAACAGAGTTAACTCTTAGAGAGTCCTGAATAAATCTGACTTTAAAGAAAAGACATAAAAAGGGTAATTCTTTTGGACAGCAATTTGGAAAAAATATTAAAGTGCCACCACCTTAAAAATGCTGGACACAGTGCCATTTATGAAGGCTTTAGGCTTCATGGATTATTTTTTAGCACGTGGAGTATATATTGTGCCAATCCTCAAATGATACTAATTCACTCCACTTTTCCAGCGATGGCACTATACAACTGGAAGATACATATTAGCTACTTTCTTTTAAAGCAACAGTACTAACTACTTGCAAACTACAATTAATGCACATGTAAACTGTCATGCATCGAAAAGCCAATTTTAATAGGAAGAGAAAAGGGTTATTTTGATATCCTATTTTTGGATATCTCTTCTTATGTAGAGATCAGGTTGCATTTTTACTTGGACAACCCTCTAGGACACATATTGTAAATCTGCACTACTCTAGATATAACTCTCCTTCATAATCCAGAACCATTTTATTACATATTCACTAATTTATAGCTTTGTTCTTTACAAAGATGATGTTAGAGTCACTCTTTATGGCATTGAAAGAAACCATGATTCCCGATTTATACAGAGAAAAAAATGAAATGGCTCACTGTCAATTCACACTGACAGCTTTTAATTCCAGATCAATGATATGGCACATAACTATGAAATGAAGAACTAGTCACAAAAAAAACAACACACATTAAAATGTACAAATAGTAAAAGTAATTTACATTGACAAATAAAGAGTGGCATTTATTAAGGCTGTGCTTTAGAGAGGACATTTAAGATCAGGTTGCCTTGATCAAGGCACAAAACACGTAGAGGTAAGCACAGCTGTTTAGAAGAAGAGGTATATACAATCACTGATGAGGTGGGCATGCTTACAAGTACAAAACTGCACAGCTGTTTTTTTGCAACAATTTGACTAAATGAAACAAAATTCTGTGAAGTTTTTACAAGTCCACCATTGTACTTCATTATTTTTTTAAAAAAATTGGCAAAGATTTCCAAAACAAAAGATTCACAATTTTGAGTACGTTAAAACATTTGAAACAAAAGTGCTTCCCAGCTCCCAAACCTGCCTGGTTGTGCCATCTGGTCTAGATGCATGTTCCAGACATTCAGGAGCGTTCCACACAACTGAAATGTTGGCTGGGAGAGGAAGAAATGGAACATTTCTACAGACACTTCAAAAGTTTTAGATCTTTCAAGTAGATGAGACTTCTTACTACTTCATTTCCAACCAGCTGCATGGTTTAGCAATGAAGATTCAGGCATCTTTTAGCAGCAGAGGTTCGCCTCAAAGGGCACGTGGTCTCTTCGGATTGATTTGTTTACTAGCCTGTTCTTCTTCTTGTAGTGCTGTGCGAAAGGATTTCACTTTATCTAAAAAGTAACCAAAAAGGGAAAGCGCTCAAATAATTTCAGTGGACCTCCGATGCCCCATTCACGAGCCAACTGCTTCATTTGGATATAATTTTAAAATTGTATAGCTTAAAGGAGAACCTGAAGGCTACCAGGATCCCTACTCACCACCTCCCTCTATTCTTCTACCAGGATGGCTACAAAGAGAAAACTGGACGCTTCTGCTTCCATTCTAAATAAATCAAACTATAGCTTACATGCAATTGACCATCACTAACAACATCCCTTCATGTATGTAATGTAAATGAAAGCAAAGTCCTCTACGTTAAACACAAGATGAACGAGTACTATAGGAACCCATGGCATGCTATAAACTAGTGAATCATTTTCCCACAATTGTTAGATTTATTAGGGTTACTACCCTCGTGTGTTGTTTATGCATGTGGTAGGCTACAAGTTACAGGGCGCAACTTCTCCCCTTTTGAGACAGAAAGTTTGAGTCTGTTTTAAAGCAAAAGGGAAACTTCAAAGATGCAACTGGAGTAAAAGGAGGGAGAAGCTGAACATTGAAGCAAGGATGAGTACTGGGGTTCTTTTGACTCTCCCCAGCAACCTCAGAATTAATCTTTTATATAATATCCAGGAAGTTTAAAAGTCCAGGAATTGGGGCAGTAGGTAAAAACATTTAACAAGGAATGTTTGGCAATATTAATATTTGTATTGTTGCATTGCATAAAAGTCTTCCATTTTTCTTTTCTCTGAACAAATTAGAGAAGGGTATTCATCAAGTTATACAATTTTAGCAGAATTATAAAGCATAACTCTAACACTTTAAAGTGGGACAGGTCTGTTTCCAGTGTCCTACTGCAGTCTGCCTTATTTCAGACATATTTTTCCCCCAAAGTTTGCTTTTGCTTATCTCTAGTAAAGATTGACCTGGGAAGGAAGGGCTGAACCATTAATCATATACTTATTTATTAACATTGCTTCTTCATTGCTTGTTTGACCCGTATGACAATCATTAAGTGTTGTACCACATGATTCTTGACAAATGTATATTTTATTTTATGTACGTTGAGAGCATATGCACCAAGACAAATTCCTTGTGTGTCCAATCACACTTGGCCAATAAAAATTCTATTCTATTCTATTCTATTCTAAGTTATAATCAGGAAATTGCATTGTAGAAAATATTTTTAATCTTTTAATTGTCTGAAAGATGTCTCACAAACTAGGGTTGAGGATGCTAGGTGAAGTGCTTGAAGATAAGGGGCACTGAAGGTGGGGGCATGTGAGACTCCCAACCTTCTATCTTTCAAGTTCAGTCACTCTGTTACAAAGTCATCTAACATTTTGATTATTTCTAAGCTCATAATGTCGGCTTTAGCCCTAGCCTATTTGCCACTGTATGCCTGCCAAGTACAGAAATTTGCAGAAGACTTTTCAGAATAATATCATTCAAGTGTCTGTAGCTTGACTGGCATTTTACATTTTCCTTGAAGAATTTCTTGAGAAAGTTTGCATTACTTTCAATGGGAAGTAAAAGAGTCGGCCTTTTCTAGGTCCCGTCAGCCAAACAATGCCGACGGGTGGGTCCGTGGGGAAGAGCCTACTCTGTTGCGGCCACATTCCTCTTGAACCAACTCCCCCCAGAGATTCTAACTGCCCCTACTCTTCCGAAAGGCATTAATGTCAGCAGGCCTGGGACTGTTCTGCTCCAGCCAGTAGAATGAATGAGAGATGATTGATTGTTTTATACTGGGTTTTACTTTTATTTCTCTTAACTTTTTAATTGTATTGTATTATTTTTATCTTAGCATATATTTTATTCTTGTAAGCTGCCCTGAGTCTGCGAGAAGAGAGGCCTATAAATCTAATAAATAAATAAATAACTACTGTTTGAAAAAGAAATTAAACAGGAACAAATATGTATTCACTGAATAATAAATTTGGCCTATATTGAGACCCAGAAAATAATAGTTACTATGTACCGCTACATGGTACATGACTGTATGTTATCCTCTAATGTTCAATCATAACCAAAATGAGATATACTACAATATTTCAATTGAAAAACCTAGTGCACCATCTAGAACTCCATTTACATATACAGTATGTTTATTGATCTACTGATTCTAATAAGATTTTTTTTTTAAATTGTGCTGAGGAAGAGGAAGGAGTCATTTTACAATTACTACCTAAATTCTAGAACAATGTAGCTCTTAATTTAGTAAAATTTTCATATACACAAAAAGCATTCCAAAAAAGATAAAAACCTCTACCTCGAAGTTCCGTCAAAATGTAAATTTTTTGTTCTAGAATTGCTTCAAGTTGTGTAGCATATGAATCTACATCATAGTCTACTTCTTCTGTCATTTCCAGGAGCGCTTTTTCATCTTCTAACCATCTAATTGATTCCTAAAAGCATCAAAGAGGGAGAAACAAAATAATTAGATCAAGGAAAAGAATTATCAGATATAAACTGAAATGGATTGTCACCTCTGTTAAATAACCAGATTATTTTGAAGTAGGTAATTAAAATTCTCATAGAATTTTAAATCAGTTTAAATGATAATATCAAACTAAATCATCTCAAAAATGGTTTTTAAAGTTCTTGTATTTTTAAAAACATATATTCTTAAATATATGGGCAATATCAGCAGACATGACAGGGGCAAGTCTTAGTCTTATTGTGTAGGACAAGTTTGAATGGGTTACCCTGATGAAGTGGACAAGGCCATGGAAGTAATGAGCTTCTCTGCATGTTTGTTGGACCCGTGCCCCTCCTGGCTGATTTTGGCCAGCAAGGAGGTGACACGAGGCTGGATCCAGGCATTGATCAACGTGTCCTTGAGTGAGGTAATCCAATATATATTGTCCAGTCTTGAACCTTCCCTTTATAGCGAAGGTTGTTGAGAAGATGGTGGCGCTCCAGCTCTTGTGATCATTGGATGAAGCAGATTATCTGGACCCTTATCGGTTGGGATTCAGGCCCGGTTACAGTACTGAAACTGCTTTGGTCACACTGATGATCTCAGTGTGTTTAGTATTTAGTATTCTGAACCAAATGGTGTGGTATTATATTGTTCAATAAAATACCAGTGTAGCAGAATACTTTTTACAACCATGTATACTTTTTAAAACCATGTAAACTTTTTACAAACTTCAAACTTGACAGCTTCAAGACTTGTGGACTTCAATTCCCAGAATTCCTCCACCAGTCATGCTAGCTCAGAAATGGGAATTGAAGTCCACAAGCCTTAAGTTTGCTAAATTTGAAGACTGTTGCACTCCTAACCCCTAACTCAAACAAATAAACAAAACAAACCAATGAGGACAATTCATTTTGTAAGTTGTTCCTTTAGTCACAGAAATGGCTAGGGATAGAATCATTTACAATTACAGTTCCCTGCTGAGGTTGCCTTAATATTACTACTATACCACAAGGTTCTCAAAGACCCCTTTCTTGACTACTCCAATTTTCACAAATGAAGTGCATGGAAATATATGGTGATGTTGATAAACCTGAAATACTCCTTAAAAGGAGTGTTTCTAGAGCAAGAGTGTCCAACCATGGCAACTTTTAAGAGTTGTGGACTACAACTGCCAGATGCTAGCTGATGAACTTTGGGAGTTGAAGTCCACAAGTCTTAAAGATGCCTCTGTGCCATCCCCAAAGCTGCCTCCGAAGGCAGGAGATTGGGGTGGAGCCTGATGGAACTGAGCCCCGTCCCGCTGGATGATCGAAGCAGCCTCTCAGGCTCCTCCACAGGTTGAATTCATTAAAGGGACGCCCGCCTGCTTCTTCGAAGCTGCTGCCACACACCCCACTCATCCCCGGGGCCAAGCCGCCGGCCTCCAGCCAACGACTGCCAGGAGGCCTTGAGGATAGTTCCCATGGCTGCTGACCCCCCCCCCCAACATCATAAGAAGCACCCAGTTTTTGACGCACCTTTTTGAGGTAAAAAAGTGCATCTTATATACTGAAAAATACGGTACATCCCATTCCAACCACCTCCCTCTCACCAAATTGACAGGGGCATATGCTGTACTACACCAACCATAAGGCAATTCAGTTCCACTATCATACCTCATTTTGCACAAAGTTGATGTATGAGTCTTATTTTATAACGTGCAATCTCCCGTATAACATTTACCTGGAAGACAGCTCTGTGGTCTTCTACTACCTGCTCTTCCATTTCGACCATCTGTGACACTGCTTCATGAAAAGTGAATAACTGTGGTGAAACTTCTTCCTCCTTTAAGAAACAGTAAACCTCATTGTAATGAGTTTCAAAATAGAGATCAAAGAAAATAACATTTTGAAGAAAGAAATGACGGAGTATACTTTGAAACATACTGTTTATTTGTTTATTCATTCATTCATTCATTTACTTACTTACTTACTTATCTAATTTATATGCTGCCCAACTCCTCAAAGATTACAACCTTTTCATCAACCTGAAGTTACACAATGATAAATTTACCCTGTAATAATTTGTTACTATTTGTATGACTGTTGATGGTATCCTATAGTTGACGTGATAGAAACATAGAAGTCTGACGGCAGAAAAAGACCTCATGGTCAATCTAGTCTGCCCTTATACTATTTTCTGTATTTTATCTTAGGATGGATATATGTTTATCCCAGGCATGTTTAAATTCAGTTACTGTGGATTTACCAACCACATCTGCTGGAAGTTTGTTCCAAGGATCTACTACTCTTTCAGTAAAATAATATTTTCTCATGTTGCTTTTGATCTTTCCCCCAACTAACTTCAGATTGTGTCCCCTTGTCCTTGTGTTCACTTTCCTATTAAAAACACTTCCCTCCTGGACCTTATTTAACCCTTTAATATATTTAAATGTTTCGATCATGTCCCCCCTTTTCCTTCTGTCCTCCAGACTATACAGATTGAGTTCATTAAGTCTTTCCTGATACGTTTTATGCTTAAGACCTTCCACCATTCTTGTAGCCCGTCTTTGGACCCGTTCAATTTTGTCAATATTTTTTTGTAGGTGAGGTCTCCAGAACTGAACACAGTATTCCAAATGTGGTCTCACCAGCGCTCTATATAGCGGGATCATAATCTCCCTCTTCCTGCTTGTTATACCTCTAGCTATGCAGCCAAGCATCCTACTTGCTTTCCCTACTGCCTGACTGCACTGTTCACCCATTTTGAGACTGTCAGAAATCACTACCCCTAAATCCTTTTCTTCTGAAGTATTTGCTAACACAGAACTGCCGATACAATACTCAGATTGAGGATTCCTTTTCCCCAAGTGCATTATTTTACATTTGGAAACATTAAACTGCAATTTCCATTAGACAAAAAACTGTAGTTATTTTTGGATCCAGAGACCAAAAGGTAGTTGAAAACAAGTCACAGATTTAAAACAACAAAATTGCTGTTCCCAGTGTTAGTGATATTCATGTTTTTAAACCCCAAATAGTCTAATCAAAGACACTTGGGATTTTGAATGTCAATGAAGATTCTCAAGTCATCCAGGCAAAGGTGTCGGAAGGTTGAATCATGACAACTGGACAAACTTTGGATGTATTTTACATGTATACACTCTCAAAAAACTCAAATGAGAATATAAAAACCTTTTGCTAGCCCCATGAACTCAAAAATCTCTAAGCTTGATTAGGAAGAATGTATACAAAATAAGACGATTTGATGTTTAAATAATTTTAACTGATTAACTAAAATTTGCATTTCCAGAACTGTGATACCTGAGTTACTCACATTTTGTTCACAAAGAAGTTTAAGATCATCTCTCTGAGGTGAACTCCCAACACCCCACTGTGCATCCAAGTCATCAATCTGATTTGGAGCGTGATGCATGATTGGACGGACATCACCAGCAGCAGTGGGATCAACTGTTAGTTCCTTGACTCTACATTTTTAAGACAGATGTTTATTTAAAAATTAATATATTTTGAATTTAAGCAGGGGGGAAATCATTTCATGAATTCACAGGCAATTTACATAAATGGTGGTGATGTCAACTTCATGAGCATGTGTGTTTGTAATAGTAGGAGTCAATCAAAATATATTAATTACAAAATTAGAAAATCGCAAACACAATATTGAATTATATAGTTGTTTCGCATCTCTCTCCCACAAAGTTGTATGCACAAATAATCCACATATAAAATGAATCAGTACTGTGCATCTATTACTCAGATGAGGATCTACTAGTACAAAAAAGTGACATCACCACCTCTTATACTTTGAGGTAAACAAAAAAACTTGGCATGAAATGTTTGGAATAGGTGAATGCTAATTCGGAAGATGATTTGCAGGCCATGCAGTTTTACCATCTGTCAAACTGAATGGAAAAATAAAGATGATTTAGGGGAGAAAATAAATAGAAGTATGTCTTTAAAATTACACACCAGAATATAAAAATAAACCACTAAAATTAGCATTCCATGTAAAGAATGAAGTAGACCTGGTGATTGAAGGAGAAAAGTCGTCATACTCATAGGAAGGAGAGAGATCAGAGCGACTGCCACTACCCTGTGAGAAGGGAATGTCCGAAGGACTAATTCCAAATTCCTTTACTCTGCAGCAGCAAGATACAGCAGAGAAATTAAAAGAAAGTGTTCTTGTAAAAAACAATGACAATCATGTTTGCAACTGCACAAAATGCTTCACAATCTATCTAGACTTAAGTCTGTTAAACCTCTTGGAGAAAATTAACAACAATGTATTGAAGTAAATGGGTGGAAACTTGAACATCTTAAAGGTCAATGGCTGGAACCAAATTAAGATCCTATCTCCCCACTAATGGTCTATGAAGTACACCTCTGAATACAGATTAATTTGTATAACTTCATCAATTGAAAGTAGCAGGTTTCATTGCCTATATTGCTGATTTAAGTAACATGGACTTAATGACACATTACAGAGTATGAATTCAATGCAATTTGTAGTATTATCTAACTACACATGCTTGGAATGTGCTTCATTAAAAACTGGAACTTATATATTAAATATAAGTCAAGTCTCTTTCCAGTCGACTTCAGTCCTGGTGACCTCACAGATATGTCCATGTAGTTTTCTTGCATCACCTTCTTCCTGAACCTTCCTAACCTGTCCATAGGACTGATATTCCCTGGCAGCTCTTTTCCAACTAGATACTCCCTGCTTAATTTCTGAGCCCTAACCAGTTGCCATCTGAAAACCCAAGAACATTAAAACATCAAACCTCAATTTTAAAGAGGCCAATAGTCCAGCATATACTGAGCAACTTAGTAAGGTACTAAAGTGATTGAGTCTTAAACTTCTCTTTTCAAAATGTTGTTAAATGGAAGCAAACATTTTTCATAGTTTATCTGTACTTTTATTTCTTTTAACTTCCATGTTAAATTTGAATTTTCTAATTATATAGATATGTGTGTGTGTCTAACAATATAATACTGCTAGCAAAGCATTAAAATTAAAGTTTTACATAAATATTTTAAACAAATACTCCTCTTACCTATTTGCATATCTTAGTGTATTTAGAGTGTTTTCACAAGATGCCATCCCTGGAGAAATAGTAGCAATCTGAGAGGGGGGGAAATGCCAGAATTATTTTCTTGAAGAATAACAAATGTATACACTTCAATTATTTGGAAATTATTTTTTTTTTAAAAAGAATAGTTGATTTTGAGGAACGTGTGATGGCTAAAATCAGAGATGGACGTCACATACTGTACCAACCAGTTCGCCCAGCACCAGAAATGCGAGCAAGCACACACATTTGCTTCACTCGCCCGCGTGCCATATGCACATGCGTACGGCGTCATAAAATATGGGAATTCGCTCACAGGCACTATCTGCACATATATGTAGCATCACAAGATACGGTAATTTGCTCACGCGCCTCATTTATTTATTTATTTTATTTTATTTTTATGCCGCCCTTCTCCTTAAACTCAGGGAGGCTTACAACAATGTTAGCAATAGCACTTTTTAACAGAGCCAGCCTATTGCCCCCACAATCCTGGTCCTCATTTTACCCACCTCGGAAGGATGGGAGGCTGAGTCAACCTTGAGCCGGTGATGAGATTTGAACCGCTGACCTACAGATCTACAGTCAGTTTCAGTGGCCTGCAGTACTGCACTCTACCTGCTGTACCACCCCGGCTCTCTCATCCACACATCTGTGCACCATCAAACAACACAGCGATATAGGATGGGATTGTACCCAAGCAGGTGAGCAGGCCCACCCGCAGGTCGCAACTATCGGCTCACCTGAACCTGCAGAAGCCCACCTCTGGCTAAAATGTATAGTATAAGCTTTACTGAAATTTGCAACAGAAGAAAAAGTTAAAGAATGCATGATAAAATGGGCTAAGAATTTTGTTATAACATATAGAAGCAGCAATGGGAGATTTACCGTATTTTCCGGCGTATAAGACGACTGGGTGTATAAGACGACCCCCTAACTTTTCCAGTTAAAATATAGAATCTGAGATATACTCGCCGTATAAGACTACCCCCGGCGGGGAGAGCAAAGGTGGCAGCAGGAGTAGCGGAGGCGAGGCGGAGAAGAAAGAAGCGGCGGAAAAGTATAGTGTCTGAGCAGCAGTCCCCTTGGGACTGGGCGGCATAGGAGTATAAATAAATAAATAAATAAATAAATAAATAAATAAATAAATAAATAAATAAATAAATAAATAAATAAATAAAATCTCTACTTTTTTATTAAAATAAATTAATAATAATAAAACAAAACCAAACTCTATTACTATTAAAACTAAAACAACCAGCAAATCCAAAAACATAACTATTAATAAAAACAGGTGAGGGCTGGGGGGTTTTTTCTCTGTTATTATTTAAGTGCTTTTACCATATGCTTTAAATCAAGAGTCACTTCTCTCTCTATTTCTCTCTCTTTCCTGTCATTCTCTGCCTCAATCATTTTCTCATTTCTCTTCCCCCCTTTTTTCTATCATTTCTCTCTCCCTCTCTCTTCCTTCCACTCCTTTCTCTTTCTTGCTTTCTTCCTCTCTCTCACTCTCTCTTCCTCTCTCCTCTCTCACTCTTTCTTTCCCTCTCTCACTCTCTCTTCCTTCCTGTCTTCTCTCTTTCTCTCTCCCTTTCTTTCCTTCTCTCTTCCTTCCACTTTTTTCTCTTTCTCTTTTCCTTCCTTCCCCTCCCTCTCTCCCTTTATATTTATCTCTTCATTCCTTCCTCTCTTCCTCCCTTTCTCTCTCCCCCTCGTTCATTTTTCTCTCCCTTCCCTCCCTCCCTCCTTCTTTCCTCTCTTCTATCCCTCCCTCTCTTTCCTTTCTCTCCACGTCTCCGGCTTTGCTGACATGCACAAGGCTCAAGCCAGCTGCCCGGAAAAGCCATGAAGGTCCTCCTGCCCCCCACCCCCAGCAGAAAACACAACGGAGGTCTTCCGGTACCAGCTTGAGCCTCGCGTTGCTCCACCCCGCTTCGCCTGTCATCCTGGACCTCCGTTGTGTTTTCGGGGGGGGGGGGGGAAGCGGCGGGAAAGCCTTGTGCTGGCCAGGAAAGCCGGGTTTGCTTTCCGTGAAAGCAGCGCGCCTTTTAAACACGCTGCTTTCTTGCAACATTTTCCTGGGTGGGTGGGGGAGGAGGCCACTCCCCCCCCCCCAGGAAAGAGGTCCAGGAAAGCAGCGTGTTTAAAAGGCACGCTGCTTTCACGGAAAGCAAACCCGGCTTTCCTGGCCAGCATAGGGTTTTCCCGCCGCCCCCCCCCCCCCCCCCGAAAACACAACGGAGGATTACAGGCAGGACGAAGCAGGGTGGAGCAATGCGAGGCTTAAGCAGGCAGCTTCGGCGCGTTTCTTTCGGCAGAAGAGGAGGCGAGGGAGCGGATCGGGCGGGGGCAGCGCCTTCTACTGTCGGCGCCTACCCGCCCCCGCCCCCCCATGGGCTGGCAGGGGGATGGGGACTGCGCGCCCATGGAAAAGGGCGGGCGGGGCGGTATTTTGGTCTGCGCAGGCGCAGCCTACGGGGAACAGTGCTGTGGAATCAGTACCCGGCGTATAAGACGACCCCCCACTTTGGGAAAGATTTTCAGGGGTTCAAAAGTCGTCTTATACGCCGGAAAATACGGTATTTATTTATTTGATTTTTATGCCACCCTTCTCCTTAGACTCAGGGCAGCTTACAACATATTAGCAATAGTACTTTTTAACAGAGCCAGCTTATTGCCCCCACAATCCGGGTCCTCATTTTACCCACCTCGGAAGGATGGAAGGCTGAGTCAACCTTGAGCCGGTGATGAGATTTGAACTGCCAACCTGCAGATCTAGCAGTCAGCTTTAGTCGCCTGCAGTACAGCACTCTACCTGCTGCGCCACCCCAGCTCTTAAGATGTGAGAACTGAAAGCTACATTTTCTCAAAATTTATGTGAGAAAGTTGTATTATCTTGCAACTTAAGTGAGGATTTTTTTAAAAATTAATATACTACAAGTATAGGACACCAGAAAAATTGCCAGGATATTCCAGTAACATCTTCATAAATCACACAATAACAATGTTTTAGTTTAAGGAGCAGAAATTCAGGAACTTATTGAGTTCCAGCAGGTATATATCACTTATTTTTATACAATCCCCAAGCATTATTTTTCACGCAGTGAAAACACTCTGCAACACTTACCATACAGGTGCGAGAGTTTTCTCCAATGAATGAATCTCTTAAGACCTGAGTAAGTTTACTTGCTCTAAATGGAGTATGAGGTTTATTTCGGCCTAAGGCTCTGATGCACTCCTGTAAGAATTAAGATGTTTATGTTTTCTCCTCAGAACCAATGCAAACTTTATTTTAAAACAACTGCAAATTTGTACAACAAATAATGGATGACAAGTTGAGTAAGTTCCCCCAGGTTCTTCTTTAAATATTACAGTATATTTCCAATTAAGAAAATATTATACATTAAAGATAGAATTAAGATTGTGTACAGTTGACATTGAAATTCCATTTGAATCTGGTTGAACACAGAGTCATGAACATATTTGCTACTGCCCCTCGTGACCAATAGAGCATCCACCCTACAGTATTAAAATCATTTGAACAAGAAAGTGGCTTAAGGAAGATTTAACACATTTGCTGTTGCACAGTTCTGCAAACAGGATCTTTTTAAAGAAAGCTGACACTTCCTCAAGATTAATCTCTTGTTATATGAAATGTTTACCAAGTGAAATTAGAAATTAAGGAAATGTCTGCCATTGGGTTTTTTCCATTTCTTTCCTCTTTATCCATCCACACAGTGGTGAAATCCAATTTTTCACCACCAGTTCTGTGGGCGTGGTGTGGCTTGGTGGGTGTGGCAGGGGAAGGATACTGCAAAATCTCCATTCCAATCCCACTCCAGGGGAAAGATACTACAAAATCCCCATTCCCTCCCTAAGGGAAGGATATTTCCTAAAGGAAGGATATTGCAAAATCTCCATTCCCACCCCACTCTCGGGCTACTCAGAGATGGTATTTGCCGATTCTCTGAACTACTCAAATTTCCACTACCAGTTCTCCAGAAACTGTCAGAACCTGCTGGATTTCACCCTTGCATCCACTTTGCAAAAATGCCAACAACCTCATATACAAGCTCATAGAAACATAGAAACATAGAAGACTGACGGCAGAAAAAGACCTCATGGTCCATCTAGTCTGCCCTTATACTATTTCCTGTATTTTATCTTACAATGGATATATGTTTATCCCACGCATGTTTAAATTCAGTTACTGTGGATTTACCAACCACGTCTGCTGGAAGTTTGTTCCAAGGATCTACTACTCTTTCAGTAAAATAATATTTTCTCATGTTGCTTTTGATCTTTTCCCCAACTAACTTCAGATTGTGTCCCCTTGTTCTTGTGTTCACTTTCCTATTAAAAACACTTCCCTCCTGAACCTTATTTAACCCTTTAACATATTTAAATGTTTCGATCATGTCCCCCCTTTTCCTTCTGTCCTCCAGACTCATAAGCTCATAAGTAAAATATGAATTAAATCTGACAGCCAAATCTGAGCCAACTTCAATGGCAATAGAAAAGATGATGGGCTTGCTCATCCTTGAATTTAATCAATTACAATATTTATTTTAAACTAGTGACGTTTCGCTACGAAACTATGTGATGGGGCTTGATAAACTGACAAAACTTGGAAATTAATGAGCAGTTTAAAAAGAAATTATTGTTAGAGATTTTAATGATGTCACCATAGGGATACTGCACTAGTTGTAATGTAAAAAACCATTATAAGTCACTTTTTTCAATGCCATTGTAAGTTTGGAATAGTCACTAAGTGAAATGTAAGTCTAGGATTACCTGTAAAAGATCTATATTGTAAACATAACAAATACAAGTTTTGCCCCATTTTACAACTTTTCTTGCCACATGAATCACTACAGTTGTTAAATTAGTAACACAGTGGTTAAGTGAATCTGGCTTCCCTATTGATTTTGCTTGTCAGAAGGTTGCAAACAAGGGATTACGTGACCCCAGGATAGTGCAACTGTTGTAAATATGAACCAGGTGCCAAGCATCTGAATATAAATCTCATGACCATGAGAATGGTCTTAAATTTGGAAAATATTAATGGTGATTAATATGGAAGGGTAAATAAGCCTTAGAATAATTGTACATAGACAACTGTACTTTGGGTGAGTACAGGTAGACCTCAATTTACAGCAGTCCGCTTAGTGGACCATTAAAATTTTTCAGTGCAGTTGTAAATTTGTATGGTCACTAAGCAGACTGCTGTAAATTGAGAACTACCTGTACTCCCCCAAAGTACAATTGTCTATGTACAATTATTCTAAGGCTTATTTACCCTTCCATATTAATCACCATTAAAAGAACGCAGTGAGAAAGAGAGGGAGGGTATATGAGTATGAGCATGTAAAATAAAATTTCTGCTATATTTTTTTCATTTTTGTCATGTTTTTTTCTTATTTGGTCCTACCGTGTTTCCCCGAAAGTAAGGCAGTGTCTTACTTTCTTTTTATCCCCCAAAGCCCCACTATGTCTTACTTTCGGGGTATGTCTTATATTGTCCCGGGCACCGGGGCCGGCTCGTCTTCGGGCTTTGGCCCGGGAGAGGCCTCTTCGGGCGCCGGAGCCGGCGGCGACTTCCTGACGCGCTACCGGCTGGTGTCGTCTAAGCTCCGACTGCGCTTCCTGCGCAAGCCCAACGTGTCGGAGGCGTCGGAGCAGTTCGCGGCGCTGGAGAGGGAGCTTCGCGCCCAGGAGAGTCTCCCTTACGCAGCCTGGTGCCAGCTTTCTCTTTCCTCTCCTCTCCCCTTACGGCCCCGTGCAGCTGGACGCCAAGAAGAGCCCGCTGGCTCTCCTCGCGCAGACCTGCTCCCAGATCGGCAACCCGGACCCGTCGCCTTCTTCCAAGCTCTCCAGCGTCGCGTCCAGAGGCGCCGACAAAGACGTCCAAAGGCGGACCCTTGAAGCTCAGCGACATCGGCGCCGAGGACAAGTCCAGCTTCAAGCCTTACTCCAAACCCGGCGCGGATAAGAAGGACTCCTCGGCCGGCGGAGGAAGCGCCGCGGTGGCGGCAGGCTCCGGATGGAGCTCGGGCGGTGGCGAGAAGATGGGATTCCGGGTGCCGAGCGCCACCTGCCCGCCGTTCACGCCAAGGACAGGCAGCCCCAGTTCCAGCAGCTCGGCCTGCTCGCCCGGCCTCTTGCCTGGCGGGGAGAGCAAAGGTGGCGGTGGGAGTAGCGGAGGCGAGGCGGAGAAGAAAGAAGCGGCGGATAGCTGGCGAGGCGCCGGTTAGAGGGCTGGACCCCGCCGCTTTGCCGCCGCTCCCACCGCCGGCTTTGCTGGGGTCAAGCGCCACGCCCGGCGGCAGGAACTGCGGGGGTAGCCGGCATACGCTCCAGCTAACGAGCCCGGGTAGCTCATGCTGGCCGGCGGCGGCAGCGGGAAAACGGTCTGGCCCGGCTTGTAAGGGGAGACGGGCGCCACCAAGCCGGCAGAGCCCCGCCTTGGAGCCCTTGTGGCTTTGGCTCAGCTCGGCGGAGAGGCCGCTGGAAGAAGCCAAGCGGGACGCGCCGTCGGATGCGCCCTTGCCGCAGCTATCCGCCGCTTCTTTCTTCTCCGCCTCGCCTCCGCTACTCCCGCCGCCGCCTTTGCTCTCCCCGCCGGGCAAGAGGCCGGGCGAGCAGGCCGAGCCGCTGGAACTGGGGCTGCCTGTCCTTGTCGTGAACGGCGGGCAGGTGGCGCTCGGCACCCGGAATCCCGTCTTCTCACCACCGCCCGAGCTCCCTCCGGAGCCTGCCGCCGCCGCCGCGCTTCCTCCGCCGGCCGAGGAGTCCTTCTTATCCGCGCCGGGTTTGGAGTAAGGCTTGAAGCTGGACTTGTCCTCGGCGCCGATGTCGCTGAGCTTCAAGGGTCCGCCTTTGGACGTCTCTTTGTCGGCGCCGCTGGAGAGCTTGGAAGAAGGCGACGGGTCCGGGTTGCCGATCTGGGAGCAGGTCTGCGCGAGGAGAGCCAGCTGGCACCAGGCTGCGTAAGGGAGACTCTCCTGGGCGCGCAGCTCCCTCGCTTTTAGTACCGTGTTTCCCCGAAAGTAAGACATATGTCTTACTTTCGGGGTAGGGCTTATATTAGCCGACCCCCCTGAAACCCCCCATATGTCTTACAATCGGGGGTGTCTTACTATCGGGGAAACACGGTAATAACATTTACAATATGCAGAAAATAATACAACTACAATTACATATTCAAATTGAAGAAGTGAAGTACCAATTATATTAAATAAAAAGTTTTTATCAAGAATACTGGACTGGCAAAAAATAAAATCCTGTAGGGACTAAACATTCAGGTTTAAGCAGCTAGCAACTGGTATAAAAGCTCAAGTGGTTAGTAGTCCATCATTTTCTTGCTTACAGCTTTTTTTCAAGCAATGCATAAGTTCTATTTCCTATAAACTAAAGGACCAAATTAGTTTCATAACTAATCAAACTTGTTTGAGATGCTCCAGCATCAACTTTATATCTATTCTTAGCAATTAAGTAAACAACTTGAAATGACAAATATAATCAATTCACATTACTTATCATTTTGTACTTATGTTCACGTGTACCATATATAGTGGCCATTATATGTAAGCATTTAAAATGGAATGACCATCATCTATATAAACCATTAATGTAGTAAACAAATGTTTTTGAAAAGTTTTGCATTTGATATAATGTGGAAAGCCAATGAGTAGCTTGAATTCTGTGACAAGTATTTATTTTACCTTGAGTGCTAAAAGGCTCTTGTTAATTTCAGCACCTTCTAGCCGAGTTTGCCTATCTGCACTGGAAGTATCAGCTCCTCTTTCATTTCCAGCCAAGTCAATTAGGGAAAATTTACCATGTAGCTTCCCTTTCCTCCGGATAATGATCTGAAATACTGCATGACTTCGAGATGAGTGTGCATTGGCTGATGTTTGGCCAGATGTTCTTTAACAAAGAGATAGGGGGGAAGACAGAATGAAATGTCACTGAATGTTATTAACACAAGATTGGTGCATTCAACACTGATAAGTCTATAATTTCTGTTAAAAATTAAGGCATATTCTAACAATAATCAAAGTAAGAAACATTTGAAAGGTACATATAATTTTACAATATTTCTAGATTCCTTAAAAATATTTAAAATATATTTACATGTGAACATAAAATGGGACAATGCTTAAAATAATTAATACATTTGAAAACAGTAATTTAATTACATTAAAACTGCTTCCTTATTAAATCAGGAAAATCTATTTAGAAATTGTATGAAACAAAAACTCTTCTTTAAAACATATGCAATTCAGAAACTTCATTTAGGTTGTACTCCAAGAAATTACATATTTTTTTTTAAAAAAAATCAAACTACAGTATTTAATTTTTCAAATTTTATCTATCTACTATAATTTCATAATGTGAAAAGAGGGGAGGATAAGAATACCTGCAACTGTTGCCTATCTCAATAAGTTTTAGAACATCTTCAACACATTTAACCTCTCGCTCCTGTAATCCAACCACCTGGACTTGCTGTTTACCATCTTCTAACACTCTTAATTTTGTCTTCCTGTTTAGTAAGTCGAAAACCTTATGGGGGGAGTGGGAAGGAGGGAGAGAGAAGAGATGTATGTGTTAGCTAAGGAATTTATGGAGTATTAATTTAGTTTTGTTGAAACAGTTGTTTATATAAAACAGAGGACAAGAATAGATAGAGGATAAAGATTCAGAAATTATATATTTTAGGAATAAATCACGTACCTTTCCACTATAAATCTCGAAAAACGTTGCATATACTTGAAGATCCAGTTTTTTATAATTTGGCTTCTTCAACATTAAAAAGACATCTCTAGCTGCAAATAGATTACAATTACAGGAAATGGGAAAACTTCAGAAACGCACAACAGTTCACATATGGATATATTTATTAACTATTCTGAGCGATCAGCTAAAAAATGCTGGAATTTATAAAATGCTTTCTGTGTTCATTATGCTTTATCTATAAATACAGAGTTCACATGTAGTATGGAACTGTATTTTGATGCAAAAGACAGAAACAGAATGGAATATAAACAGGCTTGCGCTATTCCAACTCCCATCCCTCTTCCTTCAGAATTGCTTGAAGAATGCCTGTAACATCAATGACATCCGACCCAATTCCCAACTTGCATTGTATGTGTATCTGAAATTATAATTTAAACCAGGAATCATAACTTAGTTGTTTTAAAAAATCTAAATACAAGTTCTGAGTTGCTGAGCTATTAACTGAGGTTTAATTTTCTTGATTCACATATCATAAGCTAGGGAATCAGATGATCTGTTTCCCTTCCAGAAGAATAAAATGAAAGGGGAAACTTTTCATACAAACATACAACATAAAATAAACAAGGACTCTGTACATATTCATACATCCCATTCCCCACCACCTGTGCATGGATTCTAAAACCAAATTAAATATGTTGCAATTAGCATTTTGCTTCTTATCCAGCTGTCTGCAAGGAATATAAATCCTTCCATTCTCCACTATCCTGTCAGAACTGAAGAAGCTTCTTGGATGAGAAGCAAACTGTCTTCATAGAAAAACAAGAAAGTCCAGTTGCCTCCTGAAAAAAGCATCTTTAGAATGACCTGGATGACTGAGAATCTCTATAGACTTTTTCCAAAGGTTCATTTTATTACATTTTTCAAGCTCCATCTCAAAGTGATCCACATTACACAACTAGTGTTTGTTTTCAACTTTGATGGCATGTTTTCAGCAATTTTAACTATAATCACAGTAGTATTAAAATTTCTTACCAGCAAGTGCATAAATTCCTTTTGAACAGTCTTGGTTCTTTCCTGAAAAGTCACCACCCATAGTCTAAGGCAAAAATAAAACAAGCAATATTAGAAGGGCAATTATATAAATTCATAGCCTTATTTATAAAGAAGCATGACTATACAGTGATCCCTCGATTTTCGTGGGTTCAAATTTCACGAAACGGCTATACCATGGTTTTTCAAAAAATATTAATTAAAAAATATTCCACGGTTTTTCCCACCCGATGACGTCATACGTCATCACCAAGAGTCACTTCTCTCTTTCCTGTCATTCTCAGCTTCAATCATTTTCTCATTTCTTTTTTTCTCCCCTTTTTTCTATCATTTCTCTCTCTCTACCTTCCACTCTCCCCCCTCTTGCTCTCTCTCTCTCTTTCTCTCACTCTCCTTTCTATCTCGCTCTGTCTGTTGCTCTCTCTCTGTGAGAACACCTGCCCCGCCTCTCCTGCAGCCCCCTCGCTGACAGCTGGGACAAAAGCACTCTCAGCTAAGAGACTGCGAGAGGGGTGGGGCGGGCATTCTCAAAGTGCTCAGAGCGGCTAGCGGCTGAATGAGGAGGCCAAGAAGCCGTAGCCACCAGCGCTGCTGCAGGAGGACTCGTGCCCCAAGAAAGCCAGTGAGAGGGGCGGTTCGGGCGGGCGGGGGGTAGCGGCGAGGGGGCCAGAGGCGCTGGAGGGGCGGCCGACATTCAAAACAATCTTTGCCGGCCTCCGCACTTTCGTCGCTCCCCGCCCCCAACTTCAAGCCCGGCTCCTTGCGCGGCCTTGGAAAAGGGTGCGCGGGGGTAGTTTTTGGCTGTCCATAGCCAAAAATGGTGTTTTTACTTCCGCATCTCTACTTCACGGAAATTCAACTTTCGCGGGAAGTCTGGGAACGCAACCCCCGTGAAAATCGAGGGATCACTGTATTATCATTTTCACTGAGCAGACCAATGTAAAGTAAGATGATTTGTTCCTTCAAGATGCTAAAATTCTTTTTATAGTGCCAATAAAGTAATTACCCCCCCCCCAATGAAATAAAACAAGGTAACTATGGATATTTTTACTTTTAATAGCAACCCGTCTCTCAATGCTTAAGAGTTTGAGTAGACCTCTCTGTCTGCATGGATCTTTTATGAGGTTTTCCATGGAGGGAAGCCTCAGGGTAATCCCAGCAGCGCAAAAACGGGCGCTTCGGCTGGCAAAAGGGGTGAGTTTTGGGCTTGCACGTATTAATCGCTTTTCCATTGATTCCTATGGGAAACATTGTTTCGTCTTACAAACTTTTCACCTTACAAACCTCGTCCCAGAACCAATTAAGTTCGTAAGACGAGGTATCACTGTAAAAGGCAGAGAAAATCAGAGAGACAGAAGCTTCTCTCCATCTGGAGAAGGAAGGAAGGAAGAAAGGAGAAATGGAGGGAACAAAGAAGGAAGGGGTGGGCAATTAATTTATAATTATAATTATAATATAATATATATAATATATAATTATAATTAACTCAGTTCTTACCCAATAATATACAGTATTGGGTAGAACTGAGTTAATTATATTAATCCGGCCCTCTAAAACCATCCCAATTTCTCATGCGGCCCCATGGCAAAATTAATTGCCCACTCCTGCTCAAGATGATAGGTCAAGGAATTCCCATTTCTGAAGGCTGGTTCCACCTCAGAATGGAGAAAAGTGGGATCCAATGTAAGGTTTAATCTATCAGAATGGAAGAAACACAAGCCTGACCTGTCCGATAACGCCGCTAATTCAGACATTCTCCGTGCTGATATGAAGGTAACCAAAAATGCCACCTTACATGTAAAGTGACTCAAAGTAGCCTTCCTCAGTGATTCATAAAGACTGTCCATGAGATATTTTAAGACTTGAGGAAGATCCCATATTGGGTAGCATTGGATAACGGAAGGCGCTGTTAGAAGCTGCCCACAAGAATTTTGTTTGTTTGTTTGTTTCTCTTGTATTTATTTCTATGCCGCCCAATTCCCAAAGGACTCTGGGAGGGCCTATATTGGGTTGAGTTGTCAAAGAGTCATTATGTCTGCAAGATGTTATGGTTGGCTTCAGGCCAGCTCCTTTGGCTGCTGATTTTGACGCAGAGGAGTGGGAGTCATCTGATTACAGAAGACCCAGCTGGTTGGAGGAAGAATCAGACAGTGAACCAGGAGAGGCGGAGAGACAAATGGAGCAGGAAGGGACTGGAAAGGCGGAGAGGGGAATGTAGTCAGTCAGATCTCCAGCCAGTTTCATCTGAATCAGAAGGGGAAGAGTTAATGAACAATCCTATTCTGAATGTTTGGGTCAGGAGAATGCTGGGAAGACAAGAGCAGCTGGGCAAACTGAGAAACAGATTATAGGTCACAGGTGATAAGAATTAACGACGCTGCTGCAACCTTGAAAAAGGGGAGGGTTGGAGGGGTTTGTGTGGGAGTCTATCGCTCAGTTTTGAAGAAAATTTGTTGAATTGTGGTTTCGTGTTTGCTGTGGATTTCTGGACATTCTGACATTTAAGTGTGAGTTATTTCTGGCTGACGTAAGCCTGGAAGGCTTCTGCATTGACTGGAGTAATTAACTCTGACCTATTGAACTCTTAAACTAACTTTGCTCTGAAATGCCGTGGTTTGTGCAGCAGGTAGAGCCGGGGTGGTGCAGCAGGTGCTGTACTGCAGGCCACTGAAGCTAACTGTAGATCTGTAGGTCAGCGGTTCAAATCTCATCACCGGCTCAAGGTTGACTCAGCCTTCCATCCTTCTGAGGTGGGTAAAATGAGGACCCGGATTGTGGGGGCAATATGCTGGCTCTGTTAAAAAGTGCCATTGCTAACATGTTGTAAGCCGTCCTGAGTCTAAGGAGAAGGGTGGCATAAAAATTGAATAAATAAATAAACAAGTTTGCAGTTTTCTGAATATAAAGAACAACCCTTGTTTTCTTTTTATAAGTTTGTGTGTGTGTGTTTGATTTAATTTCTTCATTCCTGGGTGGCCCGGGACCAGGCAGAACACAAGATAATACAGATAACGCTGCCACCTGACGGTGCAAAGTATTTGGTCTGAGTCCTCTGTCTAAACTGGCTTGTAAAAACATAAGCAAGTGAGTCGTTGAAGCTTGTGATTGTATGTTAGCCTTTCTGCACCAAATGGCATCATAAATGTGTGCTGTTGACTTTCTATGGCATGCTTGGATTGTGTCAATTACCCTGGATGGTAAATCAGGTCACATCCTTGTTGCCAGCTTTGATAGACTCAGTCCAATCAGAGAGCAGATAGAAATATCCCAAGCCTGGTTGCTATACCCACCATGAGGGGGGAAGGATTAACCCAGAGAATTTCTCACTGAAGCTCCAAGGAAAACAAGGAAATTTAAAGTTCAAAAGCAGAAGGAAGACTCTCCATATCAGAATTCAGGTCAACAATCCTAGAGAAGAATTACCATATTTTCAGACTATAAGACACACCGGTGCACAGGATGCACCAACATTTCAAAGAGGCAAGTAAGGAAACAAAGGTTTTGTCCTCCCCGGCCCCCAGGAGCATTTTGCAAGCCTCCCAAACCCTCTGCACACCCCATTTCTCCCAAAAATTGACCCATTTTTCACATGTTTTGTGAAAAATGGAACACGCAGAGTTTAGGAAGCCTGCAGAGAGCTCTTGGGGGCTGGGGACAGGCAAAAAAAATGGCCAATTTTCCACCCATTTTTTCAAAAGGGTTGCAAAAAATGGGCCTTTTTAAAACAAAAACTGGAGTGTTTTTGTCTTCCTCCAGCCCTAGGAGCACTCTGTAAGCCTCCCAAACCTTCTGTGCACCTTATTTTTGCAAAAATGGGCCCATTTTTTGCATAAAATGTACATGGGGCGGGGCTTCAGGAGACCAAAAATGGCTGTATTCCATGTATAAGAGATACCGACATTTCCTCCCTCTTTTAAGGGGGAAGGTGTGTCTTACACTTCAAAAAATACAGAATAATATGAATGGAATTCCAAGAGAATTTCCAGGCATCTGATCAATCTAAAGAAGGTATTATTTCACAGCTGGGGAACCTATTGGCAGATACTATAAGGGTAACCCAGAGAATGTTGAAATTAACAGGAAAACATACATGGGTTTTTCCACTGCCTGTTTGTCCATATGCAAAACATGTAGCCATTCCTCTTTCAAATATGGTTTCCACTAGTGGTCTTGCAGTAAACCTTCAGCAAAAAAGAAAATAACATTCAACTATATTTAGTATTTAAGTAAAAACTAGTGACGTTCCATACAACAATACATCAATCAATTCTTGTTCCATTCTTATCCAAAATTTCAGCAGCTGAGTTTAAGAGAATCAGTAGAATTACTATGATCAGAAATTATTTTATACAACAATCTCCTATTCTATTTTTAAAATTAGCTTAAAATACAAAAAATACAACATTTGTTAAGGTATGCAAATATAAGAGTTTGATATTCAGAAAAACGATGTAAATTATTTAGGGTAGCAAACTGAACTAAATGAAAAGCACTGGAAGGAGAGTCCACCATGGGTAAATTCACCAATCCTATTGGTAGAGACTGAGTTCAAATTAACATATTAACCAAACACCGCCCCCTGGCAGCTCCCATTAGCTCAGTTTTAAAAACGAAGACAGTATAAGGATAACTGAAATTTATTTTCAACAGCATGAAAGAACATATAACTTTAAGATAACCCAAATACTCCGGCGTCCCTGGACTAGACCAATGCCGGGTGGGTTTGTACTCTCCTTCCAGTGCATCGAGAAGACCGTTCAGGTAGGTTCAACGGTTCTTCTCCACTGCACTTGGAAGGAGAGTCCAACATGGGATATACCAAAGATCAAGTCCCATGGACGGGAGAAGGCTGTGCCAGGGTCGCTGGAGAAGAGCACACCCATTGTAAGACACGCCTTCTGAATGATGCTTCTGCCGAGGTGAAAGAATCTAGTTTATAATGACGGGGCCGACCAGGTCACTGCTCAGCAAATGTCCTTGATGTTGTCCATGCTGCAGATGTAGACACACTCCGAGTCGAATGGGCTGTCACTCCCGGCGGAGGGGGCCAAGATTGCCTTGTAGGCCTCGTTAATGCAGTACCAAAGCCAACGACTGATGGATTGTGACGACACTCCAAGCCCCATTTTCCAACGTGCAAAGGAAATGAACAATGTTTCAGACTTTCTGAACAGTTCAGTCCTCCTAATGTAGATCTTTAATGCTTGTCTGACATCTATCTTGTGCCATCTGAGCTCTGCAGGGTGGTTGCCTTGGGTGCAAAAGTCAGGGAGTACAAGTTCTTGTTTCCTTTTTTTAAAAAATATTTTTATTATTTTCAGAATAAAAGACATAACATGTCGAACAAACATAAAATAGACAAAACATAACACATAACATAAAAAGGAGCTACAGTTGCTCCGCTCAGCATTGAAGTCTTCTTAATACAAAAAGGAAAAACTAATTATAATTTAGATCAATTCAGAAAAGTAAACATTTCTATAAAATATCTTTATATGATATATTCTGTCTAGTAAATTTAACTATTAAACTCTTTATTTTAACATCTTTACACATTTCTTTTTTTCCACCAACTATAGACCTTCTGCCAAGTTTTATAAAATTCTGTTTCTACTCGGTTATTCAACCGCCTCATCATATCTAATTCTGCGCATTCCGTAATCTTGCTAAAAACCTCTTCATCCTTGGGGATTTCCATTTCTTTCCATCTTTGTGCGAAAATAATCCTTGCAGCTACTAAAATATGAATTGTTACATAATATATATTCTTTTTTATATTTATTATTTGTGATAACTAATAAAAAAAATTCTGGAGCTTGCAAATACAGGGAGAGGCCTTCAGGGATAAGCCATCGGAAAGGTATGTTTTCTTTTATTAATATTCTGGTAAAGAAATAATATCCCCTCCTGCTTTCCCTCACTCTTTTTGGGACTTGTTTTAATATTATATCTTTTCCTTTATAGTTCAAGCTTTCATTTCTTGTCTATTTTAAAATGTCATCTCTGATTGTCTTCCTGATGAACTTAATATGAACCTCCCGTGGTAAGTTATGCTTTCTGGCATAGCTAGTCTGAACTCTGTAAATGTCATCAATTTCTTTTATCAGTTCTTGAGGATCTATTTGTAAGATCTCTCCTATTATTTCTGCCATTTTTGAACTTAAATCTTCATCTTTTTCTTCAGTTACGTTTTGAAATCTCAATCTGTGTGAGGCGCATTGTAGCTCTAAATGAGTTATTGCTTCGTCAAATCCTCTATTGATTATTTATTTACTTATTAGATTTGTATGCCGCCCCTCTCTGCAGACTCGGGGCGGCTCACAGCAGATTATGCTACTATGTTCTTCAAATTCATCAATTTTCTGTTCTGCTTTCTCCATCTTTTCTTCCACTGTTTTCTGCATGAAGTCTTGAATAACTGCCAAGGAATCTTGAATGGTCTGGAGAGTTGGCTGAACCGAACTTTTCCCTTGGCCAACATAGTTGTTATCGTTCTTTGTTGTAGTGGGGATGGCGATGGAGATCCTTGTGGAGTTGAAGATGGAGTCAAGGTCTGGTTTTTTGAAGTTTTAATTATAGTTGTCATACTTGACATCCTGAAAGAATTTCTCAAACCTCTAAAATTAATATGCTTCCAAAATGGCATGTACTTAATAACTTTAAAGTATTTCTAGGTAGTTTATCATGTCTTTTACCAGATATTTTTAGCTAAATTAATTATTAAAACATCAATTAATCAACTAAATATAACTATACAATAAGCTTAATACAAATTTTTAGGTAAGATATAAATGGGATAGAAAACCACAATTCATTTATCAATATAAGTGAAGTGGATATATAAAATGTAAAATATTAAATGTTAAAAGAAAAAGGGAAAAAGAAAAATTCTTCAAATATATACATAGTTATTCAAAATATTGTTATACAACCTAATTTATCTAACTATTTTGCAATTAATTAAGTATCATCTATTCAAATATGTGAAATCACAATAATGGAAAAAAATTAAAAAGTACAAAGTACAAAAAATTGAAAAATACAAAGCAATTAAATAACAAATAAAGAGAAAAAGAAATCTTAATTATAAAGTTTATATATCGCGTTATATAATTAATTATTGCAGCTTAAAAACAGTTCTAAATGAACAGTTCTAAATAAACATCTAATATCTATCAATATATTTGTTATTAGTCAGTTAATATAAAAAGAGGAAAAAAATATGTTGTATGTAGTATAAGATCACAATATCCAAAACAATATCCAAAACAATTAGGTTATTAGGAGTTGGGGGTGTACTAGACCACGAGGGAGAAAATGAAAAAAAATTAGCGCTTCATTTCATACCTTAACAGCCTACCAGGGGAAAAAAACCCCGTAATATATATTTTAAAAATTCACAATTATATCAATGTCGATTCTTCTTTCTTTCTTCTTTTATTTAGTCCTTAAATCTCAAATTTGTTTCTGTAAATAAATAAAGAGTCAGAAAGTCTCGCACAGGTGAAAGCAATAATCTTCAGTTGTAAATTGTAATCCAATAAGGTAAAAGTTCTGTCTAAATTTTAGTTCAATCACTTTCAAATGAATCTTCTGTCTTCATGGTTATTCCCAATCAAAAGTCCAATTGCAATGTCCAAATTATTCCACCATAGAATCAAAATATTCCAGATACAGTTTAAGTCTCTCTTAATTTAATCCACCAATTTGTAATTTTCTTTTTATTCCAATAGCATTGATTCAATTACAATCAAAACTTTATAGCATCATGTAGTCAGTTGTTAAATTTCAGATCTATTATTTCACATTTATTGTTTTAGCCCTTTTTGTCTTTATATTTTCACGTTGTAATTTCTTTCACACGGTCTCTTTAAGATCACGGAATTAATTGCATATGTCCCGAGAGAGCAAATGAATAGCCAATACAGTTTCTTTTGCTTTAGTTTATAAAAAATCATACAAGTACAAATCCTAAACCCCCGGAGTCTTAACTGAAGTATATTTCTTAGTTCTTAGTTCTTTCCAGGGTTAGGATTATCAAGAAAGATAGAAAAAGGAAAAAAAATATTAATGCAGTTTACACAACTCCTTTGCTCCTTTGTTCTTAGTGTGATCACGAGGAATCAAGTTCCGGTTAGTAATTTTCCACTCATGGTGGCTTTAGACTCTTATAAACTTCTCTATGTTCACCTTATGTCAAAATCTTTCCTTATAAGATTAATCTTGTGAAATCCAGATTCTAAGCTTTTCCCTTTTCCTTTTACCTTATCTTCTTCTCTGTTGATCTTCTCTGGTTGACTTCTTTTTAAAACGCTTCTCCTTCTTTCTGCATGTGCGCGCTGCTCTGGCCGACAGCCTGCCATGGCTGGGTCTCGGTTTTTCTTTACAGGAGCTGCGGGGTAATCCCTCTCCTTTGGGACTGTGGTGATCAGCCCCTCGGGATCCAAGAGACCCCCCTGTTCCAGAATTGGACCTTCCAAGTCTGATTGGACCGCAGATAGTGGCCTCCGAAAAGAAAATCAGAAGTTCGGGGATAGAGCTCTATCCCCTACCACCCGTTGCAGCGCTGCTGCAACCCAGAAGTCCCAAGTTCTTGTTTCATATGAAAGGCAGTATTCACCTTCGATACGAAGGAGGGGTCCAATCTCAAGATTACTCTATCAGGATGAAAGATACAAAGATCTGGACGAATAGACAGTGCCGATAGCTCGGACACTCGATGAGCTGTTATAGCCACAAGGAAAGTCATCTTAATGGATAGTAACTGTAGTGAAATTGATCTCAGGGGCTCAAACGGGGGTCCCATGAGTGCCCGTAAATCGAGTGAAAGGTCCCACGTAGGGAACCTATGGATCGGCGGGATACGTTTGTTAGAGGCTCCCCAAAAGAAATCCTTCACCCATGGATGGTGTGCCAGCGAACGAACCTCTGCCACTCGTATAATAGTTAAGAGGGCCGCCACCTGCCTCCTTAGGGTATTGGGGGCCAGACCTTGTTCAATCCCCATCTGTAAAAACTCTAAAACTAGAGTCACCGACGCCTCTCTAGGGTTGATCTGGTGCTTAAACAGAAGGCCGCCCAAGTTGCCTGGTATATTCTGGAAGTAGACGGGCGACGGGCAGCTTGTGTGGTGGCGATGACTTTTTCCGGCAATTGTTGATTTCTTAGTCTGTCCCTCTCAAGTTACAAACAGCTAGCTGGAGCCACTGGGGGTCTGGATGACTTATGATTCCCTGGTTGAGAGAGACGTCCTGATCCGGAATCCTCCACGGGGGGGGGGGGATGCCGACAGTGCAACTAAGTCTGAAAACCACGGGCGGCGTGGCCAATGAGGTGCTACCATTAAAACTTCCGCCCGCTCCTCTATTATCTTGTCCACCACTCTCTGAATGAGACTCCTTGGGGGAAAGGCATATAACAGACCTTGAGGCCAAGGAGATAATAGAGCATTGACCCTTTCTGCACCTGGTGTTGGAAATTGGGTGTAAAATCTCAGGAGCTGAGTATTTTGGTGGGTCGCAAAGAAATCCACCAACGGGCTCCCAAAGCGATGAACTGTTGAAAAAGTGCTGGAGCTAGTTGCCATTCCGAGGGATCCAGGGTGGTCCTGCTTGACCAATCTGCTTGAATATTGATGGTTCCGGCCATGTGCTCTGCCGTAAATGACGCTAAGCAAGTCTCGGCCCAGTTGAAAAGGGTCGTAGTTTCCGTCATAAGTCGGTGCAACCTCGTGCCCCCTTGATGGTTTAGGTGGGCCCTGGTCGCAACATTGTCTGTTAGTACCAATACATGTTTGCCCCGAACTAGTGAGGTGAAAGTCTGTAGGGCAAGAAAAACTGCCTTGAGTTTGAGGAAGTTGATATTGGGGACGAGAAACGATGAAAGTGCGAAGGCGCTGCACGCGCTTCCCATCCCCCTGCCAGCCTGCGGGGGGGCAGGGGCGGGGAGGCACCGGCAGTAGACATAGTTGGAAGGGAGCCGCGACCACCACCGCCTCCACACGGTGCCTCCGACCCCCTCGCACCCCTGACCTCTCGCCGCTGCTTTCCGCCCGCCCGATCCACCCCCTCTCCGGCTTTTCTCCTCTTCCGCCTCCTGCCTTGGGGCGCGGCTTCTCCCACGGCGGTGGCTGCAGCGGCGGTGGTGGCTGCGGCTTTTCCTCTTCCTCATCTGCGCTCCCAGCCAGGGGGCTGCGAGAGGGATTTGTCCGCACACTTCGGGAATGCCCGTCCCGCCCCTCTCACAGCCCCTTTGCTGGGAGCGCTTTCATCCCAGGCTGTCAGCAAAGGGGCTGCAGTAGAGGTGGGGCAGGCGTCCCCGAAGCGCTCGGAGAAAGCTCTCTCACACCCCCTCGCTGATAGAGAGAGAGAGAGAGCAACAGAGAGATAGAAAGAGAGAGGGAGAGAGAAAGTAAGTGAGAAAAAGAGAGAGAGAAAGGGGGAGAGAGAGAGATAGAACAAGAGAGAAAGAAAGCAAGAGAGATAGAAAGAAAACAAGAGAGAAAGAGAGAGAGAAAGCAAGAGAGAGAAAACAAGAGAAAGAGAGAGAGAAACGAGAGAGCAACAGACAGAGCGAGATAGAGAGAGGGAGAGAGAGAGGAAGTGAGAAAAAAGAGAGCAAGAGGGGGAGAGAGAAAGAAAAAGAGAAAGAAAGCAAGAGAGAGAGAGAGAAGAAAGGAAGGACGAGAGCAAGAGATTATTTATTTATTTATTTAATTTGTTCATTCATTCATTCATTCATTCATTCATTCATTCATTCTTCTATGCCGCCCAGTCCTGAAGGGACTGCCGCTCAGACACTATACTTTTCCGCCCACACCGAAAAAAATTTAGAGGGAACATTGGTGTTGAGTATATTGTTGTACCCCCGGCGCCATTCCCTGAAAATATGCATTTGTGATCATGTCTTGTAGAGCAGGAGACATGTTCTGCCACGTCTCAGGCTGTGCTCGAAGTCCTGCAGCTGTAGGAGTAAAGGTAGCTGAAGGAACTTGCCTGCCCCTTATGGAATGACTAGATGCTGTTCTGGCTGAAGCAGGTTCAGGAGAAGGCATGACTTGTAGCAGGTATGGCAATTGCCTCTCTGGGGACCAATCCCTTTCTGCAGGTATCTCTGTGGGCCCAAAGGTGGACTGAGGGGTTGAAGGGTCCCAGTCCTGAGGCAGCTGTCGTTTGGGCAGCAGTGGCACTGTTAAAGGGGTGTGTAAGATCCGCCTACAACTTTTGCTCTAGGGCCATTATGTGCCTCTCTGCCTCTTTGAGAGAGGACAAAGATAAGGCCTGTGAGGCCTTTTTGGCCTTGCCCTTATCTTTGGCTTTGGGGGCAGTAGAAGGGGAGGCCGCCTTATCCCCAACTGGATGCACTTTCATCTTACTCATGCTTAGCAGAAGTCTCAGGACTCTGGAGAATCTTAAGTGAGGCTACAGGCTGGAGCTGTTAATGCCTTTCGGTACCAAAGGTGGACTCAAAATGGTGCTTTGGCCTTGCTATGGCATGCGCTGGCATGACCACACCCCTCACTCTCCTTGTGTCATCCAGCTGGCTAGGGAGGCATTTCCCGCCCTCTGCTTTAAAATGGTGGGCACAAGTGAAAAGGGCGGTTAAAATGGCGGCCCTTTGAAGGATCGCGGCGTACCGCGGTCTTCGAAGATATCCCAGCGTGTTAAACGGTGCGAAGCATCCCCTGCCGCTCTCCTGTCTTCAGAGCCGATATCGGTTCCTGATTAAATCCACCACCGTCCTGCTTTCTTTGGGTGCGGGCAGCGGCAAAGCGCCTGCCGCCTAACAGCTGAGAGGCGCTAACAGCCTCCTCAGCTTTTTATCCTCTTCGGGGAATCCCGATGATTCCCTTAAGCCTCCCAGTGGGGGGGGAGCGACCCCCCCACCTTCGGCTTGCATCCGGGTTTGGCCTCGGAGGCCAGGGACCACAGGCTGGGTTGCGCCTCTTCAGGGCAGTTCCCTCTGATGGAAGAGGCCCCTGAGGAGAAAACGGTGGGTGTGGTGCCCGCGGAGGGCAGAGACCCCTTTTGGAACATCTTCAGTAATCTGAAAAATAAAGACGAAATCCATTAAAAAGGTACATTATTAGAAATTTACAATCTTTATTTAAGAAGGAACTCAACAGTCTCTACACTTGGACTGAGTTTTTAAAACTGAGCTAATGGGGGCTGCCAGGGGGCGGTGCTTGGTTAATATGTTAATTTGAACTCAGTCTCTACCAATAGGATTGGTGAATTTACCCATGTTGGACTCTCCTTCCAAGTGCAATGGAGAAGAGGTTATATGGAATGTTGTCTGGAAGAAAAATCCGCCTTTAACAGAAAATCAGGCATTTGCACTTCAGATGTTCTTTCCCTTTTCTGCCTTTTTTCAACTTGCAGCACAGGCTCTAACACACTCTGTCATCTTCACTAAAAACATATCCAATGAGAACTGCTTGTCTTTTCAGAAGTCGTCAAAAGTGTAAAATTGTTTGGTCACTGAATAAATTTACATTTTTGCAGTTAGTCACGAAGAAGCCGATAATGACAAGTTTTAGCTTGTACAAAACAAACCATAAGGACCAATACAAAGTTTTAATGTCAAAATTTGATGACTTTCAAAGCAGTTGAGTATCAAGATACCACTGTTTTAAAACTTTCCTGGCTAGTTTGGAATCAATATCACTGACATTTTCTTACATTTTTAGTTTTCATTTTAACAGCTGCAGATCCAAAACTCAAGGAAGCTTACATGAAATTAAACATCCATTATAAACATTTAAAAAAATTCATTGTGACATGCCTGGAGTTTTTTGCAGACTCACAAACAACCAAACAAACAAACTCTATGTTAGTTTGTGATAGCTTAACAGATAATGTTGAAAAGACATATCAATATCAATGAGAATACATTGACTCAGATATCCAAATTGGAGAGTTACATGAAATTGCAGAAAATGAAACCATCAAATTTTATATTGCATGCAAACAATACATACCTATAAACCATTTCATTAGGAGCGCTGTCATCAAAGGCATAATCAAATCGGAATGTTTGGTTTTCTAAGTACCTTGTTAAATCTACTTTTTGCTTAGGTTCATGTACCATCACAACATCTTTGCTTGGAATTGTTATGACATCAAGGTCTTTCATTACAGTTTCTAGAGAGGAAATGAAACACTATGTTAATTTTCAGAATATCTGAGTTTAACAAATGAAACTTTCATATGACGAAGACAGTTAAATTAACTGAATCAATTCATGATTAAATAATTTGGCATGAAAAAGATACTGTAGCCTATATGGAAGTAGGCTACAATATCTTTTTATATAAAGTTCATTCTGTGAATTTTTAATAAAAATTATGTATGCTTGCCGGTCCTCATTCCAAATAAAAATTACCTTAGAAATTAAACTATGCAGAAAATTTGTACAATTTATACCATGCTGCTATTTTGCCATTTGTTTCCCTTTTATGCAAACACATCTACAAATTATAGTTTTATTATATTTAATGAACACACTGTTCACAAATATAAATAATTAAAAACCACAAGGTTTGAATGAAAACATGAATTGAAGGAATTTACAAAATTGAACCTAAAATATGCCTGGCTTCTTTCCAAACCCAAAGTAGTTACCACCTAGGTATCAACTCTTAATTTTTTTGTTTAATATTTCAACACTCTAATCCAGAGGCCTGCAAACTATGGCCCAAAGATCAAATCTATAAACGTCCAGGCAGGCAGCAGATTGGGCAAGAGGCCGACTTTTCTGGATAGTACTAGCATCCCTCATGATAGCAGGCCAGGCCCATCCAATGGCTATACCTGCAGAGGTAAAAGTGGATCTGATCCTTTAGTGAAAAAATTTGCCAACCTTGTGGTCTCCAAATGAAACAAAGTCAATTCAGTACCTTAAATTAAATTTAAAAATGAATAGCACTAAGCACAAACCATTCAGAAAGGTTTCATAGAGGTAGTCCTCAAGATACGATCATTTGTTCAGCAGTCATTTGAAGTTATGGTGGCACTGAACAAAGGGGCTTACAACCAGTTCTCAAAGTTGTGACCACTGCAGCACCTCCATGCTCATGTGAACAAAATTCAAATATTTGGCAATCAGATTGAACGTATAACTTATTGCAGCCTTCTGCAATCATGTGGTCACTATGTGCAGCTTTCCTTACTGGCTTCCCACTAGCAAAGTCAATAGATAAGCTGGCAGGGAAGGTTTTGAGTCAACTGGGTAAGTCTCCCCAGCTCCTTCAGTCTTTCTTTGTCCACATTATTGCACCTTCCTCCATTTGTTCATAGGCTGTAAGGCCTAGCCCAAGGTTGAAGCAATATGGTCCAGTTTTCTATCTGCTCATACCATAAATACTGTATCTCGCCTGGCTAAATTTATACTACCATGGATATAATGGATATAGCCTGGGAGATTTTAGGGAGTAGCTATTCTAAATTGCTAGTATGTATGATTGGTTTTAATTTGTGGTGTTTTTTAAATTAACTTAAATATTAGATTTGTTTTACATTGTATTGTTATTGCTGTGAGCCGCCCCGAGTCTGCGGAGAGGGGCGGCATACAAATCTGATTAAACTAAACAAACTAAACTAAACTCTTCCCCTTCCCAAAAAATCCAGCTCTGGGCTCTGATGTTTTTTTGCCTTGCCCCTCTTCTTGGAATGAGCTCCCTCCTTCCTGGGAACCTGCAGTTGTGTTACTGTAGTTTATCACATATATATGTACCCCCCAATGCCCTCCTTCCCAAGTCTCCTTTGGGTCACCCACCCCAGGTCCTTTTTCCCCAGCTGTCCTGCACTCAAACACATATATGGAGCCACCACTGCTCTCCTTCGTGGTCCTCCCTGCACTTACTTACTTACTTACTTATTCGATTTTTATGCCGCCCTTCTCCTTAGACTCAGGGTGGCTTACAACATTTGAGCAATAGTACTTTTTAACAGAGCCAGCATATTGCCCCCACGATCCGGGTCCTCGTTTTACCCACCTTAGAAGGATGGAAGGCTGAGTCAACCTTGCATCCATATCAAACCCTCTTTCCCTTGCCTCTCTGTGCTTGCACAAACCCACCAGCACCCTCATTCCCTAGTCTTTCTGCACTCATGCCACTCAATACACATCTCTAGAGATCATTCCGAACTGCATAATTACTACATCAGGATGAATATATCCCTGTCTAAAATAACCATCTTCTCTATTTTAAAACTTCAAAATTGCACACTAATCATATGGTGGGATTCATTTTCAAATGCTTTGGTCCCTATTCTTACTGATTTGTAAACTTACATTTTGGTAAATGACATTTATTATTTTTCATTGGTAAAATCCATGTATTGCAATAGTGGCAAATGTCTCAAAAGACACATCGACTTACAACCAGCCTATGAACCCCTCAGAATCCAAATCAACTATACAGCCAACCAGAGACAACACCAACTCTCAACCAACCGCAAGCAGCATTCCATCTCCAAGTGACCCTCATCTGACATAACCTCCCCATCACAAGGCTCTCAATAATGATTCACATGTGACCCATGACAAGACCCTCACTTGACACACCCACACCTGACCCATGACAAGACCCTGACCTGATGGAACTCACCTGACATAACCTCACTATCACAAGACCTACTGACCACACAAAGCCTTTATAATCAGAAGAACACTTGACACTCCCTAAACGCTGCTGAAGATGTTGTCTAGCCTGGTAACAAAATGTTTGGAAAGAACCGTTGTACCTACCTGAACGGTCTTCTCAATGCACTGGAAGGAGAGTCCAACATGGGTATTACTCCAATCTTATTGGTAGAGACTGAGTTAGAAATTTAAATATTAATTGAGCACCACCCCCTCTGCTCTTCCCATGAGCCAGTTTTAAAAACGAAACATATAAGAGGATAACCAAATTTTATTATAACAATAAACAACTGACTAACTGCCTACTCCGGCGTCCCTGCACCCCTAAACATACTGGGTGGGTTTGGACTCTCCTTCCAGTGCATTGAGAAGACCGTTCAGGTAGGTACAACGGTTCTTCTCCACTGCATCTGGAAGGAGAGTCCAACATGGGATATACCAGAGATTTACGGCCCATGGGAGGGAGAAGGTCTTGTCAGGGACGTTGGAGAAACACAAACTCGTTGTAAAACACGTCTCCCAAAGGCTGCTTCGGCCGAAGCAAAGGAGTCCAACTTGTAGTGCCGTATGAATGTTGAAGGGGCAGCCCACGTGGCAGCTCTGCAGATGTCATCTATGGACGCCTGTGTGACCCAGGCTGCTGAAGTGGCCGCACTCCTCGTGGAGTGAGCTGTCACTCCCGCTGGTACGGGTTGTCCCCGAGCCCTGTACGCCTCCGCGATACAGTCTCTGATCCAACGGCTAATTGATGTGGATGAAATTCCAAGTCCCTTCTTCCCCTGTGCAAACGCAACGAACAATCTCTCTGTTTGCCGAAACGATTCCGTTCGCCTCACATAAATCTTGACCGCACGGCGCACGTCTATTTTTTGCCATCTTAACTCCGATGGGTGACTACCGTGCGTGCAAAAATCCGGTAGTATCAGTTCCTGTTTCCGGTGAAAGTCTGAATTAACTTTCGGTATGAAGGACGGGTCTAGTCTCAGCACCACCCTGTCCGGGTGGAAAATGCAAAGGTCCGGCCTTACCGACAAGGCAGATAGTTCCGACACCCTTCGTGCAGACGTAATCGCAACTAGGAAGGCTGTTTTAAGAGACAATAGTCGTAGTGATATGGACCTCAAAGGTTCAAACGGTGGTTTAGACAAGGCCCTGAGGACTAGTGTGAGATCCCACGATGGAAATCTCCGAACTGGCGGGGCATGTTGGTTCGATGCTCCTCGCAGGAAATCCTTCACCCAAGGGTGGTAAGCCAAGGATCTTACGTCCTCCACTGGTATCATGGTGGAAAGGGCCGCCACATGACGTCTTAGTGTGTTCGGTGCTAACCCACGCTCAAGTCCTGCTTGTAAAAATTCAAGAACAGTGATCACCGACGCCGTCCTAGGGTTAACCCGCTGTTTGTCGCAAAAACCGCAAAAGGCTGCCCATGTCGTCTGGTAAATGCGAGACGTTGAAGGACGCCTTGCGGCCTGTATGGTATCAATGACCTTGTCAGGTAATTTTAATTGTCGTAGTCTGAGCCGCTCAAGTGCCAGACGGTTAGTTGGAGCCACTGTGGGTCTGGATGCTGTAGACTCCCCTGGCTCAGCGATATCATCCGGTCTGGGATCCTCCATGGGGGTGACACTGACAATGCCACCAGATCGGAGAACCACGGGCGCCGGGGCCAATGAGGCGCTATCAGTAGTACCTCTGCCTTCTCCCGTAGAATCTTGTCCACCACTCGCTGAATCAGGTTCGTTGGTGGAAATGCGTACAGTAGGCCTGGCGGCCAGGGTGTCAGCAGGGCATTGACTTTCTCCGCCCCGGGCTCTGGAAACCGTGTGTAGAATCTTGGCAGTTGAGCATTCTGGGAGCTCGCAAACAGATCTATTGATGGGGCTCCAAATCTGGCGACCATCTGTCGGAAGATGCTCGGATCTAGTCTCCATTCCGACGGATCCAGGGTAGACCGGCTTAGCCAATCCGCCTGCATGTTGCTGACTCCCGCAATGTGTTCCGCTGACAGAGAGAGCAAATGACTTTCGGCCCAGATGAAGAGATTTTCTGTCTCTCTCATGAGTCGTTGCGACCGTGTGCCCCCTTGGTGATTCAAGTGGGCCCTGGTCGCGACATTGTCCGTGAGCACCAACACGTGTCTTCCCTGGACCAAGGTCGTAAATGTCTGTAGAGCTAGGAATACTGCTCTTAATTCCAAGAAGTTTATGTTGACGGGCGATAAATCCTCCGCCCTCCACAGCCCTTGAGCCATCTGTGTCCCGATGTGGGCACCCCATCCTGTAAGACTGGCGTCTGTGGTCAAGATGACTTGGTTCCGCCTCTAGAATGGAGATCCGATGGCTATTGCGGCAGATGTCCACCATCTGAAGGAATCCTTGACCTGTTGTGGCAAATGTACCAGTCTGTGGGAATGGCTCACCTTGGTTCTCTGGGCTGGGAGCAGGAACCATTGTAATGTCCTGATGTGATATCTGGCCCAAGGAACGATGCCAATCGCTGACACCATAGTGCCTAGTATCTTTGACAGTAGAGATAGGGGCACTGGTCCCCGGTGGATGCTGGACACCAAGCGTCGTATGTTGTTCTGCCGTTCTGGCGACAGCGCTACGGTGCCCATCTGAGTGTCTATGACCGCACCAAGGTGAAGTAAACTGGTGGTGGGCGTGAGCTGGCTCTTTTTTACGTTGATGGTAAAGCCGTGACTTTGTAGTGTATGTATGGTCTCGGTGAGGTCTCTCTTCGCCGCTGCTTGGGACCTGGACAAGATGATGATGTCGTCCAGGTAGGCCATCAACCTGATGGATCGTGCTCGCAAGTTGGCTGTCAACACGTCCAGCAGTTTGGTAAAGGTGCGTGGGGCCGATGAAAGGCCGAACGGCATTGCCCTGTATTGATAATGCCTCCCTTCGGAGCAGAAGCGAAGGAACCTGCGATGTTCTGGATGTATGGGAACGTGCAGGTAAGCTTCCTTGAGGTCTATGGACGTTAAAAGGTCCTGTGCTCGGACGGAAGCCAAGATAGTGTGTAAGGAATGCATTCTGAACCTCCGGTACCTTATGAAGAGGTTCAGTTGCTTCAGGTTTAATATCAACCTGCAGCCCCCGGAGGCCTTGGGTACGATGAATATCATTGAGTAAAACCCCTGGCCTTCCTCCTGCCGTGGGACCTGTTCTATGGCTTGTATGTCTAACAGGTGTGTGATCTCCTTGCGCAGCTGTAACTTTTTCTGAAAGTCCTTTAGTCTCGGGCAGTGCAAAAAGCGACTGGGAGGAGACTGAACGAACTCCAACTTGAGACCGTGTGTGATGGTGGCCACAGCCCATTTGTCGGAGGAGGTCGTTTGCCAGGTGGAGTTGAATCCCTGGAGCCTGCCTCCTAAGGGCTGTGAGGTGTCCGAGTCATTTCGAATTACGTTTAAATCCTCGTTGGTTGCCACCACGGAATGGCCTTCTGGACTGCTGATATCCTCTTGGCCTGTCCTGAAAGGCACCTCGGTCGCTCCTGTAGGACTGTGGATTGTACTGGCCCTGAGCAAAGGAGCGCTGGTTCTGGCCGGAGTTGGTTGATGTGTCCCAACGAAAGGACTGGCGCCTTGAGTATGGCATGGATCTACGGTCCTGTCGTCGGTTGGACCTGGGGAGGACTTTTCTCTTGTCCTTGTCCTCCACGAGGACCTTCTCCAACAGGTCACCGAACAGGGTTGAGCCCTGGAAAGGACCGGATGCCAGCCGCCATTTCAACTTGAGGTCGGCCTGCCAGTTTCGTAGCCACAGCAGACGGCGGGAAGACAGCGTTGCGGCCATGCTCCTGGTGGAAAACTTGGCCGCATGCAAGGTGGCGTCTGCGGAGAATTCCGTCGCCGCCCGCAGCTTACTCAGATCCTGACGAAGACGTCCGTCCTCTGGACCAAGGCGGGACTGCATCTCCTGGATCCACAACATCGATGCCCGGTTGATGAATGATGCAGCTGCAGCCGCTCTGAAACTCCAGCCAGACATCTGATGTGTCTTGCGCAGCAACGTTTCCGTTTTTCTCTCTTCAGGTCTCAGGCTGTCACCTGTCTCTGAAGGTACTAATGCGCTAGAAACTAGCGTCACGACCGGTTGGTCGATTGGGGGAAATTCCAATAGTTTCTCTACCTCCTCGTCGAAGGTATAGAATTTCCTCTCCAAGTTGGTAGGTCCCTGGGCTGCTGCAGGATACTGCCAGGGCCTTTTGATTCCTTTTATAAAGATGTCCGAAGCAGGAAAGTGGTCAGACTCGGGCTGAGGTTCTTGTAGAAGTGTGGTCGAAGTGTTGCCAGTCTCAGTGGTCTCTGTGGCCTTCTCTGAACCAGGGAGGTTCATTACGTGCTTGGCCTTGAATAACAGAGTCTTAAACAGCGTAGGTTTGAATAGACCCACCGTAGGTGTCTGCTCTGGCGCCGCCTCATCCTCTGAGAAGCCATACTCCGGTTCGCTGTCCTCAAATTGAGCTGGCTCTTCCAACAAAGACCCCAAACCCGAGGGGGGTGGAGCTGACCACGATTCCTTTGAGTGAAGATGCTGCCTGCCATACTGCTGTGCCCCCATAGCCATGTTTTGCGAATAGGCACTGGCTATGATGTCTTGCAGATCTGGGGGCAAATTTTGCCACGCACCCGGCTGTGATCTCAATCCAGCTGCAGTGGGGGTAAAGGTGGCTGATGGTTCCTGGGAGCTTCTCCCCAAGGGCCCCGCTGATCCAGGTCTGGCCCAAGAAGTGCTGGGGGATGGCATGGCCTGAGGCATGGGCAAAAACTGTCTATCTGGGGACCAATCCCCGGCAGGTGGAGCTCCCATAGGCCCAAAGGTGGCTGGGGGCGACATGGGGTCAGGCCCCTGTCTCTGGGCTGGCGGCAGGCCCGCTGGAGATGCTTGCAATGCGGCCTCCAGCTTCTTTTCGAGCGCTTTGATGCGCTTTTCAGCCTCTTTAATGGAAGAGATGGAGGCAGGGGAATGAGAGGGTTTTGCCTTCTCTTTTCCTTTCCCTTTGGCCTTATCCTTTGTTGGCCGAGGGGATTCGGGCTTATCGGGGCCTTGCCGGTCATCCATGGTACTCACAGTGTCCAATTATGCCTCCAAATCACTTAGCTTGACCTCCGGTAATTGCAGCCTCACTGCGTCAAGCAAAAATGGCGTCCGGGTCCCTGCTGGGCCCGCGCCTGCGCGTTGGGCTGCTTGGCCTCTTCGCGCTCTTTTGCTGCCTGGGGGGGGCGTTTTTGCGCCTAATGACGCGACGCCCAAACTCCGCGCCCAAAAATGGCGGCGCCCGCGCCTCCCGGCGTCCGAGCAAGTCCCCAGGGTCCTGCAGCCTCTGGGGCTCTGGCCCCCTTCTCGCCGGCCTTTCCCAAGGCTCCGGGGGCGAGGCAGCTGTCTCTCCAGGCGCTCCGCTGGCCACAGCTCTCAGCGGCGATTCCGGCGGTTTCGGCGGCATCTGCAGCGGCCGCCGCGCCGAACAGCTGAGAGGCGCTTCCCTGCCGGCAAAGCCGGATCGCCTCCGAGCCTCCCAGTGGAGGGGCATTCCCCTCCACCTTCGGCTCGCAGCCCTGGTATGACCTCGAAGGTCAGGGACCCCAGGCTGGCTGCTCCTCTGCGGGGTGTTCCCTCGGGGGGAATACAAGACCCCTGAGGAGGATCGTTGGGGGTGCTGCCCGCGGAGGGCAGAGACCCCAGCCGTCTGTTCCACTTCGTTTCTGCTATCTGAAAAACAAAGAAACAGATTAAACAGGTTATACATTCATTTTATTATATATTAAACTATTCAAAGTTCCTCAGAACAAACTCAGCATGTCTCTACTCTTAGACTGAGTTTTTAAAACTGGCTCATGGGAAGAGCAGAGGGGGTGGTGCTCAATTAATATTTAAATTTCTAACTCAGTCTCTACCAATAAGATTGGAGTAATACCCATGTTGGACTCTCCTTCCAGATGCAGTGGAGAACCAACCCTCAAGCTCAGAGACCAAACCTTCACTTTTCATCCTCAAATTCATGTATATTTTAATATTGTAGGCCTGTGTATAGCATGTGCATGTGTCTTTAAGTTTTTGTTAATTCCAGGTGACTACCAGCCTATGAACCCCTTACTAAAGAAACTTCAGAGCAATTTCAGGTGACTACCTGGAATGCTCTGAAGTTTCCTTAGTAAGATTCCATAACTGGCTTGCCACTGCCTTTTTCCTGGGACCGAAAGAGAATGACTGCCCAATGTCACCCAACTAGCTCTGTGTGCTAGAACTCAAGTCATTCCCCACACTCTCTCAATAGTTTGTAACTCAATGTCTTAACCATTTCATCAAAATGGCCTTTACCCCTTTTGAGTAGTGTAATCTTTAAAATATTATCAGTCATAATTCAATTTAATCCATTTAACATTGTATGAATCAGGAACATATTTCAGGAAATGAAATCTAGTGCTGTACAATTCTTAATACTAATTGTTAACTGTGTGAAACATCTATCAGAGCAAAAACAGAAAAGGCCCAGTGTACTAAAGGATACACAAACAAAAGAAGTGTTGTACCATCAAATACATATATATTTCCTTTTTCTGTGGGAAGATATTCCTCTCAGCATAAAACTAAATACACTGAAGGTTCATTCATACAAATGCATTATTTTACAATAAATATTCCATCTATGCTCTTTTGATATTATATGAAATTAAAGCAACTGAAGTTTAGTTTAAATTATGTATATTTGTTCAGTTTTTTAACTGAATATCACAGCAATAAATAGCTAAAGATATGGCTCTTAAGTAAAACCTTGCTTTATAAAATTGTAAATAAAATTGTTATAAAATCTACAGCTTGTCCTATTTATCTATGGCAGCATTCACTTATATTTAAAATAGATTCATTAAATGTTGCAGGCCAACAATGTAAAGCATATTTTAATACTTACTTTCTAAAAGAACCACTTATTAAGCTATTTATATAGCCACTCAATTAACACTGTAGTTTTATTTCACATATTTAAACAGCTACTATCCACTCAAGAAAAATATGATGATTGGAAATAGATAGCCCTACGGATAACCTGGGCCTGTACCATGTAGTTTTATAGGTAATAATAAACACCTTAAATTGAACCCAGAACCCCCTGGGAGCTAGTGCTGCCTTTTTATTCTGTCAAAGTCTTTATCTTTTCATTTTGTTTGTTCCTCACTGGACTTCTGAATTCTAATTTTCTTTCAAACATTTACTCCATAGCTTGAACAATTTTTAGCTCATACCAGTTTCAAGTGACAAAATAAACACCTCTCAGTTTCCAGTTGCTGTTTCACTGATGTCTTTTCTTATTAGGGCATCTATCTTTCAATCTGCTTCTTTATTAATCTCCTGGGCTTTGGCTCAGTTTTTTTTTCCTTACAGGCAGCGATTTTGTCTTCCCTTCTTCTTGCCTCCTGCCCAGCATTGCAGTTTGATTGCAAACTGGGTCATCTTAGGGGAATGCCTGTTTACTGGATCCGTGTCCCTCCTGGTTGGTCTCGGCCGGCAGGGAGGTGACACGGAGCTGGGCCCAGGAGATTACCAACGCTTCCTTGGGGAGGGGAGTTTTTCCAACACTCTATAAAGAAGCGCTCGTGCGCCCCCTCCTCAAGAAGCCTTCCCTGGACCCAGCCGTACTCAACAACTATCGTCCAGTCTCCAACCTTCCCTTTATGGGGAAGGTTGTCGAGAAGGTGGTGGCACTCCAGCTCCAGCGGTCCTTGGAAGAAGCCGATTATCTAGGTCCCCAGCAGTCGGGCTTCAGGCCCGGTTACAGCACGGAAACCGCTTTGGTCGCGTTGATGGATGATCTCTGGCGGGCCCGGGACAGGGGTTTATCCTCTGTCCTGGTGCTCCTCGATCTCTCAGCGGCTTTCGATACCATCGACCATGGTATCCTTCTGCACCGGTTGGAGGGGTTGGGGGTGGGAGGCACTGTGCTTCAGTGGTTCTCCTCCTACCTCTCTGGCCGGTCGCAGTCGGTGTTAGTGGGGGGTCAGAGGTCGACTCCGAGGTCTCTCCCTTGTGGGGTGCCTCAGGGATCGGTCCTCTCCCCCTTGCTATTTAACATCTACATGAAACCGCTGGGTGAGATCATCCAAGGACATGGGGTGAGGTATCATCAATATGCCGATGATACCCAGCTTTACATCTCCACCCCATGCCCAGTCAACGAAGCGGCGGAAGTGATGTGCCGGTGCCTGGAGGCTGTTGGGGCTTGGATGGGTGTCAACAGACTCAAGCTCAACCCGGATAAGACGGAGTGGCTGTGGGTTTTGCCTCCCAAGGACAATCCCATCTGTCTGTCCATTACCATGGGGGGGGAATTATTGACCCCCTCAGAGAGGGTCCGCAACTTGGGCGTCCTCCTCGATCCACAGCTCACATTAGAGAACCATCTTTCAGCTGTGGCGAGGGGGGCGTTTGCCCAGGTTCGCCTGGTGCACCAGTTGCGGCCCTATCTGGACCGGGACTCATTGCTCACAGTCACTCATGCCCTCATCACCTCGAGGTTCGACTACTGTAATGCTCTCTACATGGGGCTACCTTTGAAAAGTGTTCGGAAACTTCAGATCGTGCAGAATGCAGCTGCGAGAGCAGTCATGGGCTTACCCAGGTATGCCCATGTTTCACCATCACTCCGCAGTCTGCACTGGCTGCCAATCAGTTTCCGGTCACAAGTCAAAGTGTTGGTTATGACCTTTAAAGCCCTTCATGGCATCGGACCAGAATATCTCCGAGACCGCCTTCTGCCGCACGAATCCCAGCGACCGATTAGGTCCCACAGAGTGTGCCTCCTCCGGGTCCCGTCAACTAAACAATGTCGGTTGGCGGGCCCCAGGGGGAGAGCCTTCTCTGTGGCGGCACCGACTCTCTGGAACCAACTCCCCCCGGAGATCAGAACTGCCCCTACTCTTCCTGCCTTCCGTAAACTCCTCAAAACCCACCTTTGCCGTCAGGCATGGGGAAACTAAACATCTCCCCTTGGGCACGTTGAATTTATACATGGTATGCTTGTGTGTGTGTATGTTAGTATAGGGTTTTTTTTTAATTTTTGAAATATTTTAATTAATTGGATTATGTATTGGATTGTTTTTTCACTTGTTGTGAGCCGCCCCGAGTCTTCGGAGAGGGGCGGCATACAAATCCAAATAATAAATAAATAAATAAAAATAAATAAATGCCAGGAAATGAGGGCTCAGTCAGTCTGTCCCTCTACAGCAGTGTTTCCCAACCTTTTTTGAGCCGCGGCACATTATTCACATTTTCAAAATCCTGGGGAACATTGAGGGGGGGGGGGCGCAAAAAAGTTTGGACAAAAAAAATCTCTCTTTCTCCCTTTCGCTCTATTTCTCTCTCCCTCCCTCTTTCTCTCCCTCCCTCTTTCTCTCTCTCTCTCCATCCCTTTCTTTCTCCCTTCCTTCCTCTCTCTTTTGCTCTTTCTCTCTCCCTCCTTCCCCCCTCTTGCTGTCTTTCTTTCTTTCTTTCCTTTCTTTCTCTCATTCTGTCTCTCTTGCTATCTCTTTCTTTCTCTCTTCCTTCCTCTCTCTTTTGCTCTTTCTCTCTCCCTCCTTCCCCCCTCTTGCTGTCTCTTTCTTTCTTTCTCTTTCTCTCTCTCTCTCATTCTGTCTCTCTTGCTATCTCTTTCTTTCTCTCTTCCTTCCTTCCTCTCTCTTTGGCTCTCTTTCTCTCTCCCTCCTTCCCCCCTCTTGCTGTCTCTTTCTTTCTTTCTCTTTCTCTCTCTCTCTCATTCTGTCTCTCTTGCTATCTCTTTCTCTCTCTTCCTTTCTTTCTCTCTCTTGTTCTCTCTCTTCCTTCTCTGCGGAGGCCGGCAAAGCTTTTCCGGGTAGGCTGGCTGGGGGATAGGGCGCGCGCGCGCACGCACCCCCGACGTTCCAAAGAATCTTCTCCGACCTCCGCTGTGAGAAGGTTTTCTCCGAGCGCTCGCCGGAGTTGAAGAAAGGGGCAGATCGATCATATATATATATATCACATGCAAATATAGAGAAAATGAATGAATGGGAAACTGATCTGATCTCACGTAAGCAAAAGACTTAAGCAGATATTCATATCCCACTGACTGCCTGAGCATAAACACAAGAAAAATTGTGTTATCAAGTCATTGTTAAAAGCCACATAGGCTTCTCCTGAATGACCTGTCCCCAAAACAGCTTTTACAGTCTTCCAACTATGTAGCCATCATTGCTGTAATCATGCCCATCCACCTTGCTCCTGGCTGTCTTCCCTTTTTTTTTCCCTTCCACGTTTCTCAAAATTATGGACTTCTCAAGAAAGCTGTTTGTATATAATGTATTAAAATAGGATAATTGGATTCTAGTCATTTATGCCTCGAGTGTTAATTTATTCAATGATCTATTTGTGTTTTCCTGGTATTCACGGTATTCTTCAAGACTTCTCTAAGTAAATATTCAAAAATATCAATACCTTTTGTATACTATTTCTTCAAAGTCTAACATTCACTTTCATAGAGTATCACAGGGAAAACCATCACTTGCACAATTCCGATCTTGTTGGTAAAGTCAGGTTATGGCATACAAGTATCTTTTCCAAGAATTCAATGCTACATTATACAGTGGTACCTCGGTTCTCGAACGCCTTGGTTTTCGTACATTTCGGATACCGAACAAAATTTTCTGCAAACATTTGCTTCGGTATCTGAACAAAAATTCGGATACTGAACAGAAAATTTTGTTTACTATCCGAAATGTGCAACCAGGGCAGCTTTGCAAAGCAGCTGCCACAAGATCTGAGGGGACGGGGTGAGACGGAATGGGAGTCGGGATCTGACACGCCCCCCCCCCCCCCCCCCCCCCGAAGCTGCCGGTATTGCAGCCAGCCCTACCCTTCCTGCAGCTTGGAGCAGTTAGATGGTAGAGACTGGGAGGCTGTTAAGAGGGCAGCCAGGAGGGGCGTTTCAGATCCCAACTCCCATTCCCTCTCACCCCGTCTCCTCAGATCTTTATCCCATAGGAAATAGAGGAAATAGATTTAATTGGTTCCCAGCAAGTCAATGGGCTGGGAACCAATTAAATCCATTTCCATTATTTCCTATGGGATACATTAATTTGGTTCTCGACCACACTTCTGGAACGAATTGTGGTCGAGAACTGAGGAACCACTGTACTCCTTGACTACTAGTTCTTTTACTCTTTACTTGTTGATAGATTGAGGAAATGTCCTTGGGGAGGGGTGGCATATAAATCCAATAAATAAATAAAATAAAATATATATTTTTTTAAGTGAAACTGGGATTGTTTTCTGCTATTGAAAGAAAAGCAGCTGCAGCCACGCAAAAACAGTTCCCACCTACTTTTCTAAGGGTCAGCACAACTCATGCTTTTTCCCAAAACCTGAGAAATGGGCTCATATATTAATTCATTCATTCATTTATAGGTTTACTTACAAGCATCTGTGCTGGTGTTCCAGCTGCCTGGCTAAATGAGCTACACCATTTTCAAGGATGTGCCAACTTCCAGAGGCAGCCTCACTCCATCCAGGCCCTTAAGCTTACAAAAGACAGAGTGTGTGTGGACGTGTAGAACAAAAAGAGAATTTAAAAAATAACAAGCAAATAGGGAAGCAGGAGGCAACCTTTGGAGATTGACAATAATTAGCGGTAGGCAAGGGAGCTATCAAAGCAGGCTAAGGACCATAAGCTACGGTAAAAAGCATATCCTGGTGAGATTCCTGCCTAGGCCCTAGCTTTGGAGCTCAGCTGGAGTGCTCAAAAGCAATGTATCTTTTACTGGGTAAAATATAACTATGGTTTACCAATGCCTTCTCCCACACAGTATGAAATGATGGCTCTTGCTATTTTCACTGTATTGATCATTTACCTCTAGCATCTTCCTATATTATTCTGCCCAATGGACAGATCAAAAGTCCAAAATAAATTTCCTTGCGAAAATAGCCACTGAGCTCAGTACAACTTGTTACAAAATAAGCATTTCTATATTTACCCAATAAAAGTTTGCTAAACCCAGTCCAAATATCTTCAAAAGCACAGCCTGTTAATTTGTTCATACATACAGAGTCCAGAACCGATAAAAGAAATAAAAAGTGTTCTCGGCTATTAATAGCTTAAATTGAAAAGTTACAGTAAATATAGCAATAGCAATAGCATTTAGACTTATATACCGCTTCATAATGCTTTTACAGCCCTCTCTAAGCAGTTTACACAATCAGCATATTGCCCCCAACAATCTTTGTCCTCATTTTACCCAGCTCAGAAGGCTGAGTCAACCTTGAGCAGGTGGTGAGATTTGAACTGCTGAACTACAGCCAGCAGTTAGCTGAAGTAACTTGCAGTACTGCACTGTAACCACTGTGCCACCCCTGGCTCTTAAATATAATTTCAGTTTGTCATCTACTTTGATGATAATTTTTCAAGTTAGCAAAAGCATGTTTTCTTACAAGGCTATTAACAAATGTATTTTCCCTCCCAGCTTCAAATTTCTCCTCCCCTCTTTATGACAATACTTCATGTTTTTTTCCATATACCACGGTTTTTCCCGCCCAATGACATCAGATGTCATTGCCAAACTTTCGTCCGCCTTTAAGAATTTTTTAAAATAAACTTTAATAAATAAACATGGTGAGTAATAATCTAAATGGTTGCTAAGGCAATGGGAAATTGTAAATTTAGGGGTATAAAGTGTTAAGGGAAGGCTTGTGATACTGTTCATAGCCAAAAATAATGTATTTACTTCCGCATCTCTACTTTGCGAAATTCACTTTTGCGGGCGGTCTCGGAACGCAACCCCCACGAAAATCGAGGGAACACTGTATACCCATTTGAAAATTATCTTTGATCCCACTTATGTATGTTAGAATGAGCCATACCTTTTTTATTGAGTGGTCGTTTTCGAACACATACACATATCCTGTGTTCATCAATCTTTTACAAAAAAAGAAACAAAATGGAAATGGAATGCGTAAGTCAAAATTGTACTTGAAATTAAAACTCAAAGAGACATGTATTCAAGTAATAACTGTCTATTTTTAAAAATACCAATGAACTAAAATTCATTGTTATGTACACTTGGAGTTCAACATTCCAGTGAAATATGTTTCAATTAGTTACAGGTTCCCATAGGCTTTCAAGATAAGCCACTCCATGTGGTTTAGGCTAATTCATTTGGCCAACTTAAATAGCTCATCAACAATGGTGGATGAGTGATATATTTTATTATTCATATTGCTGTAAAAAGTACAGCTCCAAAACCAAGATGTGGCAAGTTACTTTTATCTCTATCACAAAAATATTTTTTAAGAGACATCTTTTAGTATCCGGCACCAACAGAACCAGTTCCGTGACATCATCATGAAGACACCAACAGGTTGCTACCAATTTGGACAAATTAGTCCAAACCGGGACCCATCTCTGATTTAAACTCTTTTATGAGCACAGGTTCTCATGGCTGAGATTTGCCAATTCCCCCCTCAAAGCAGGTAACACCAATTAGACACAAAAACATCCTAAAGTTATATCTGAACTGGTTCCTAAACCTAGATGTGAATTGAATGAATGCAAAACCTTCTAATAACCTAAGCGTAAGGTTAATTTCAGAGTTAAGGGCAAAACATTACTGCAAATTTTTCTTAATTAAATCAATTCAAGAAAACCATCAAATAGTAAAAAATAAATGAACATGGATCATCTCTTTGAAATGAAGTGTTAAAGATTATTACTTAAGATTCAGTTCTCAGATAGTTTTGCTGGGAAAGAAACACTAAAAGTGAACATTTGTTTAAATGCAACTACAGTGGTCCCTCGAGTTTCGCGATCTCGATCTTCGCTAAACGCTATATCGCGAGTTTTCAACCCGGAAGTAAACTCCACCATCTGCGCATGCGTGCCCTTCCACGCATGCGTAGATGGTGGAGTTTCCCCGCCGGGCAGAGGCTTCCCTGGGTCTTCCCCCTCTTGCCCCGGTAAGGCGCGAGCAACGGCGTGGGCGGGTGGGCGGCACACGCGCGGGGAAACCCCAGGGCCGCTTCTCAGCTGAGAAGCGGCCCCAGCAACAGCGTGGGGGGGGTGGGCGGCGCGCGCGCGCGCGGGGAAACCCCAGGGCCGCTTCTCAGCTGAGAAGCGGCCCCAGCAACAGCGTGGGGGGGCGGGGCGGCGCGCGCGCGCGCGCGGGGAAACCCCAGGGCCGCTTCTCAGCTGAGAAGCGGCCCCAGCAACAGCGCGGGGGGGGCGGGCGGCGCGCGCGCGGGAAACCCCAGGGCCGCTTCTCAGCTGAGAAGCGGCCCCAGCAACAGCGCGGGGGGGGCGGGCGGCGCGCGCGCGCGCGGGGAAACCCCAGGGCCGCTTCTCAGCTGAGAAGCGGCCCCAGCAACAGCGCGGGGGGGGGGGCGGCACGCGCGCGCGCGGGGGAAACCCCAGGGCCGCTTCTCAGCTGAGAAGCGGCCCCAGCAACAGCGCGGGGGGGCGGGCGGCACGCGCAGCGCGCGGGGAAACCCCAGGGCCGCTTCTCAGCTGAGAAGCGGCCCCAGCAACAGCGCGGGGGGGCGGGCGGCGCGCGCGCGCGCGGGGAAACCCCAGGGCCGCTTCTCAGCTGAGAAGCGGCCCCAGCAACAGCGCGGGGGGGGCGGGCGGCACGCGCGCGCGCGGGGAAACCCCAGGGCCGCTTCTCAGCTGAGAAGCGGCCCCAGCAACAGCGCGGGGGGGCGGGCGGCACGCGCGCGGAAACCCCAGGGCCGCTTCTCAGCTGAGAAGCGGCCCCAGCAACAGCGCGGGGGGGGCGGGCGGCACGCGCGCGCGCGGGGAAACCCCAGGGCCGCTTCTCAGCTGAGAAGCGGCCCCAGCAACAGCGCGGGGGGGGGGCGGGGCGGCACGCGCGCGGACAAGCAGCAGCAGCGAGGCGGCGGGGAAACCCAATCTTCGGCTCCTCGCTGCTGCGGTGGAAATAAAAATACCATCTGCGCATGCGCAGATGGTGTTTTTACTTCCGCACCGCTACTTCGCGACAAATCGATCATCGCGAGGGGTCCTGGAACGGAACCCTCGCGATGATCGAGGGACCACTGTACTCTAATTTCACAACTTATTCTCTGCTGACCATAAGTTATCATTCAAAATGTCAGTAAAACTTCTTTTAATGATTATATATTAACAAAACTTACTGGATCTGCATTTGTTAGTGGTCTATAATCCAAACTTCCTCGGAAATCCTTGATCATGCACATTATTTCATAATTTGGATTTGTGGCATCTACATCCTAAGAGAAAAAAAATCATTACTAAAAGCATATTGCACATGCTACTGTAACACATAATTATTGTAAATATTATAGAAAATTCTGAATGGAGATAACAGGTTTGCAAGTGTCCGTTTTTCTACTAAAATTCATGTATGATAAATTAGACCAATTCACAAGTCAAATATATGTTTAAGTGTAATGCAAAATGAACAAACTTTTGGTGGCTGTTGCAATCAACATTTTTGGCAGTAGGTGGGGTAATGATGAAAGTGGATAGTTCCATGTCATGCACATGGTTGCCTATGATTACTCTGGAAAGAGTAAGAAAGAAAATGAATTTTTCCTTTTTGTAATAACATTTATTGCTCAGGCTTTATTTTTTATTTATAGCTATCAAGAATTTTTACATCATCTACCCCACTTCATGTGTGCTACATGTTCTAACATATGCCAGTGAAACATGGAAACTAATTTCACAATCGATACAAAAGCTACAATTGGCACAAAGAGTCATGGAAAGTTACATGCTCATCATCACAGGATGAGATAGAAAGACCTATCCTTTTTGTCTTTCAATTTGTCACAGAGGTTTTTTTATGCAGCCATGTTGGTTTCTTTTGAGAACTGTTATTTTTCTTCTTCACTAGTATTGTGCTAGACTGAGCTTTTGTAATCTCACTTTTCAAAATTTCCTAAGCTTCTTGGGTTGTTTTCACCTTGAGGATTCTCATCCATGGAATCCTTCCCAATATCTAAGTTATCTAAGAAAGCAAATGAAGGACACAAAATCGATTTTTCCCTGGTGAAGGGTTTTTTTTCCTGTATGGTGATGGTACACTTATGTTTTCTGTTTTGTTTTTTGTAAAATTCTTTAAAAATCAATAAAAAATTATATTTTAAAAAAAAGTTTATTGAAATTAGCTCTCTTAAAGTCCAAGACTTTCTTCTACTACTTGTGCTTGCATAATATGTTGAATTCCAATACTGCATGATTGCCTGCCCCCAAGATTCCTATAGCTTCAACACCTTTACCATTTCATCTCTGTTAGTGACAATTAAATCTAATATGGCTGATCCCTTTGTTCCCTTCTCTACTTAGACTGAAAACTGAAGGTAACCTGATTTTGAGCTGAAAAATTTATGCTGGAAAATGTAGACTTAATTATTGTGGTGGAACTTCCAGCTACTGTACACTGCAGGGAGGTGTTAATGGGGGGCCTGGCTTAGAGTGCTTGCACTGCAGGAAGTTGTTGTTGTTGTTGTTATTATTATTATTATTATTTATTAGATTTGTATGCCGCCCCTCTCCGAGGACTCCCCCACAATCCCTAAAGTCTTATCTGACAAATATCAAAGGAATTCCTTCAGTTTGGTGAGATTCTCATATAATGGCTGACAAATAATGAAACTTCCACTTGACATTGTTTGCGAGTGGTTTAACTACCATGTGCCTGAAAATTAAGGATTGGTACCTATCAGTATGAATTGATGTAATCTAGGATGGTATGAATACATATTAAACTAGGAACCCTTAGGCTGCTAATAGTTGCACGTTATACTCTAATGTGCAGTCTAATATTCTGAGTGTCTAATATTTTGAATGAATAAGATCCACATTATTCTGCTAAGGAAGATTAGAGATGGGTGGGAATAACATAAAAGAGGACTTATTAAGTAATTTAAGAGTAGCAAGATTACTATCATAAAGACTGAGAAATTAATAAGCTTATAAGAATAAGAGAGAGACTGTTTTATGGTAGTCAAAACTGATCTAATAAAATATGGACATAGAAGAAAGCTAAGACATCGCTATGAAAATAGAATTAGTGCAAGAAGTAAAACTACAACTCTTGCATTAAGATGCATTGTAAAAAAAAGATTAACCTCCAATAGGGGGAAATGGAAAATGATGTGAAAAAGAGGACATGGAAGTTACTTGGAACAGAATAAAAAGATTTTGAAGAGGATTCAATTCAATGCATCCTTTTAAGTGGCTAGAAAAGTATGAACCATACACAGAAACACTATGAATGAAAAAATTAAAACCTGTGCTCGTTTCTCTCTAATTTCCTGTTGCTGTAATCTTCGTTTTTCACGCTTTTCTTGCAATTTTTCAACTTCTTTCACACAATTTGATTTTCTACGTGCTTAAAGAAAAAAGACAACTTTTGTTATACAATGTATTTCAAGTTTTCAGTCTTTTTAATTAGAAAGATTTAGAACTGTCCATGTTAATTTAATATAATATAAATGGATTTAAAAACTCCTAATATATAACCATCTTCTGAATAACCATTTTGAACTGTGGGAGATGGTATGAAGAAATTGCCAGAGCTTGATAATGTCAGCCTGTAATATAATCTGGTTGTTACTCAACTGCACCATAATTTGTACGCCACCTGCAAACTAACAAATTCTGCTGGCTGCTCTCCCAAGGACAAAATTTTAATATAGGCCAGAGAGAGAATTTTTTTTCTTAACAAATCTGGGCTGAAGATAATCCTTCAACCAGTGGTTTTTTTCATCATTCCACCCTCTTCCTTCTCTTATTTTGTAATGTTAAGCAATTATTTTATCATGGGCGTGTTACAGTTAACAAATACAGCATGTATTTTTTTATTTGCAAATCTGTTGGCCTAGCTAAGTAATAGGGGACTCCCCAGGGAAAGGTTTTCAACATTTGTTTTATACTGTTTTTGTCATGATCATTCTAACTGGGCCTGGAGAACAAGAGAGGATAGCACGACTGCTTAACAAGGAGAGCATAGTCCCACCACTTTCCACAAAGAAGATTATTTGAATTGTCTTCTATTAAGACTATGTAACTTAGAGGTCTCACCTAAATGGCTAGTTCAACTTGAAGCTAGTGTGTCTACCTGTCTTATCTAGGCCAGCAGGATACGGGGAAAAATAAGTGACAACACAGAAACAGCCACTGATTAATACATGTTACTCTCTTGGTTTGTCCTAATATAATATCTGGCTGATTTTAAACTCAGCTTGTTAGTTAGAGCAGAATTCTTAGTCTATTCTTATAGGACTATTGAAAAAAATCATCACACTGATGTATTACAACAAGATATAATAATGGTATAATTAAATCTCTATTTAAGCATTATGAAATCATCCAAGAGAGTCTACATGTAATGCCTAAAATAAATCCTTGATACATGGTTTACATACAAGGGAGTCCAAATTCCTTTTTTGCAGCTTGAACTGGAGATATATCTGAAACACTACCATTCTGTTGTGTAGATGATGACTGTTCAGGAAGCTGAGTAGGTCGTGCACGTGCAGAACCAACCACTGAAAAGATCAAAATAAAAAGTTTATTTTAAAAAATTACTAAGAAAATGAGGCAAAATGGAAAAGAAATAAGTGTAATTATTTCACAATTCAGTGACTTGTTAATGATAATTATACTCTTTATTAAATCAGATAACTGTTTAATGAAGCAAATTATAGTTGGGAAAAATCAGCATATGTCTTGGAGACAAATCAAAACATAAGAATAGGTTACATAACAAATAGTCAAATTAATCTTTCACAAATGATTGTCAATCTTTATTTAAGAAGTAAAATTCCTTTGTCACTCTGGCAGAACCATATAAATACTCTCAGGTTTCAGGGCCAGAAGACCTACTCTGGTGGATCTTCCCTTGTAACAATATAATCAACCAAAACAAATTACACAATTATAACTTTAAAAAGTTATAGATAAGATGTAATGGTAAGTGGTTAGTCATATGTTCCATAAAAACTAGTTAGTCCCCATTGTCTACTTATTAGCTCATGCATTACATATTATGGGAGTTCCACACCTTATTCCAATAAAAATATTCATACCAGTAATGGGAGGTGATCAGCCAAACAATGAAGCAGAGGAGTATTAATCCTCTGGTAGAGATGGGGAAAAATGCAAGAGTCATGAGCTGAAATGTACTACATGAAAGTTTTCATTCCAGACCTACAGATCATCCTTCACTCAACTTGTGCTTCTGAAACTGTTCAAGAGATTTCTAAAAATAAATAAATATTCATTGCTGAACTTATATTCTATTTCAATTATAATTGATTCTGTCCAGCTTACTTAGCCTATTCTACAAAATAGTGATTTTTTAAAATAAAAAGCATAAAAATCTGCAAGTAACAAACGACTCACAATACATCAGACAGCGTCATTCAAACGAATGGAAGCCCTATTTTTTTTTTCTTCTGAGCCCTCCATGGATTAAAAAGTGACCCCCTCATCTAATGAGCTTTGGCTAAAAGCATGCATTGCAACTGCTTACCAACTAAAGGCCACTCCCTTACCAGAGTGTGTTACAGCTCACTCCACTAGGAGTGTTGCCACTTCAGCTGCTTGGTCTACCAAGCCTCTATCGTTGATATTTGTAGGGCAGCTACTTGGTCATCCTTCAACAAAATGTATGCCTCAGCTGAGGTGTCCTTCAGACAGAAGGTTCTCCAAAGAGTGGTGTGTGTCCCCCCTTCCACTAGGGGCCTGAATGTTCCCCAACCCCAGGGGGCCTAGTATGGGTATGTCCCACATGTGGATGTTCCTAACAGCGCATCAGAGAAGGAACATTGGTTCTTAACTGTTCTTTCACTATGTGCTACAGGAGCATCCGCTCCCTCCCTATTATTTAGTCTGGTCCAGTGTCTGGAATGGTTATCTCTATTACAGCTAGTTATATTGGAAGTCTACACCTTCGTCACAAAAACTGAAGGACTCAGCTTTCCTCTAGCACCTTCCTGATTAATCTCGGGAGCTGGGTGTTGGATGGATGATCGGTCGGTTGAATCTCTGGCACAGCTACCTGAAGAGATCCAGGTGCAAGCACCATTCGGACTGGTCCATTGTTGTCCTGCTCAACCAATTTGCCTGCAGATTTGACATTCCAGAAATGTGTTCTGCTCTTATGGAGAGCATGTTGTTCTCTGCCCAGTTTCTTCTCCTTGGCCATAAGGAATCGGGAGTGCGTGCTCCTTTCTCAATTTATGTGGGCCTTCGCGGCCACATTGTCTGTCAAAATCAGCATATGGCGTTCTTGACCTCCGTCTGAAATTTCCGCAGCGTCAGGTGGATGGTTTGTAAGTCCAGCCAGTTTATACTGTTCAATAGGTCCGCTGGGGGTCACCTGCCCTGGACCATCTCCTCCCAAAGGTGTGCACCTCAGCCAAACAGACTGGCGTCTGTGGTGATCATCACACATTAAGGTTCTTGAAGACGTACCCAATCTTTATGGTGTCTGACATTTACCAGGCCAGGGAACATAGGATCCGCAATGGAAAGTGCACCAGATGTTTGGAGTTGCCTCTGCCAGCTCTCTGATGTTGCAGCAAGAACCACTGGAAAGTCCTGGCATGGAGGCACGCTCAAGGCACAATGGTGATGCAGGAGAGCATCCCAACAGACAAGTCAGTGTGGACGGGGCACAAGTCAAAGTATCCTAACCTAGCCCACTAGAAATGGAATGCTATCCTGTTGGTCTTCAGAAAGATGAATCCGGCATGATTCAGAATCTATTAGCACCACCAGGCGCATGGTAGAAATAAGATGACTTTTTTCCATATTGACCAAAAACCTTTGGATCTGAAGGGTTCGGATAACAGTTTGCAGGTCCACTGGAGAGGGGAAGATTAAAATATTATATAGGTGGCACTGCATTTGATAGGCAGTGTTCTGATATATGCAGCACAACCAGGAGTTTGGTAAAAAAAATTCAGGGTCGAAGATGGTCCATAGCGCTTGGCGTATATTGATAATGATGCCTGGTGAACAGAAAACTTCAGATACCTTCCATGATCGGAAAAAATAGGGACATGGAGGTAGGCCTCCTTGAGGTCCACTCTCAAGAAGTCCCTTTCCCAGATGAAGTCCAAGACGGATTGTAGGGACTACATCTTGGTACGCCGGTACATCACATGGCGGCTGAGTCTTTTCAGACCTAGTATGCCCCTCCAACTCCCTGAATTTTTGGGAACAAGGAAAATGATGGAATATAATCCAGTTCCTTCCTGACCCTTGGAAAATTGTTCTATGGATGGGATCTGCAAAAGATATTGGATCTCCAGTTCCATCAGGAATTTATTTTAAGAATCCCTGGGCACAGGGCATTGAAGGAAGCAATTCAGGGGGAGGGATAGGAATTCTAGCCTGAAGCCAAGTCTTTTGGTTTGAAGAAGCCAAGCATTGGAGGTAGTCTTTTACCACTGGTCTGCAAACAGTTGTAACTGTCCGTCAATGGGAAGACAGGCCTGGTAGTCACTTGCCCCTCTGGATGAATTTGTTGCAGGTTCCTCGAAAGGGCTGTTTACCTGGCAAATTGCATCTGCCCGTCTTGGGAGACCAGCCTGTCTTGTGAATGCTCCGAGCCCTGCACATGAGGTTGTTGGTACTGCGATGCATAGAAGTTAGGCTCTGGAGAATGAAAAAACTGTCCTTGGAAATACGCTGGGATGGCACGACCTTTCTCGTATCTTTGGTTTCAGTAAGAATTGGCTCAAGTGTCTCCCCCAAAATATTCACCTCCTTATTAGAGTGCTGAGGCTAACTGCCATTTAGGGTACAAGTCAGCCTGCCATTGGCAGAACCACAGGAGGAGGAGGCATGTTATATTCGAGACTAGCCCTCTGGAGACGAACTTTGCCACGTTCAATGTGGTGCCAAAAGAATATTCAGTCGCTGCTAAAATCTTATTAAGGTCATGGTGAAGCCGGGTGACTTCAGAAGGCAATCTGGCCTGCAATGGCTAAGCCATATTAAAGTAGATTAATTAAAAAATGAAGCAGCTGTAGAAGCCCTGATTGCCCAGGCAGAAGTTGTACAAAAAGCTCCTGCATATTGTATGGAGCTCCAGCGCTATAGAGCCTTTTGTCAACACCATTAGGCAAAGCCAGGGAACTGGCATTAGTCCACTAACATTGGACAACATCCATGAATAGTTGAAGAGAAGGAAGGATGATCTCATCAATTGAAGGTTCTGAAAACAATCCTTCATGAGGAGTATCTGTTGTGATTGAGTATCTATGGGTGGTACCCCCATGTTGGCCAAGGCCTTGGGCTTGTATAATAACGATTTGAATAAGGGGAGGTGGAACACTCCCGTGAAGGTGGGTTTGTCCAGAATGAGCCCTTCGTCATCAGATAGCTCCTGGTCACCTTCCTCCTCATTCCCCAGGATGGATTCCTCACTATGTACCAAAGAAAAAGGGGAGGAGAAACCCCTGAGAAATGGCTGGTGCATAGGAGCCGAGGGTTCAGTTGAGATGACTAGAATTGGGTGAGGGCTTGCTGGTTAAGGCCCCATGCAATCCCTTGGGAGATGGCCTCTTAAATCACTCTTAAATCTTAAGACAAAACAAGCCCTTGGCCTTCCCCAGCCTGGAGCCCTAATGATGTTGGGGTAAATGTCACCTCAGAGGCTACCGGTTGGAGAGCCACACCCAAATTACGTGCCAGGGGCAAAAAATGCTCCTTGTGGTGGTGGTGAGGAAGCAAGGGGCTCCTGTTCTTCTGGACTCTCTGATGACCATCCCAGATGACATTTCCCAAAGGTCAGGGAAGAAAGTTCAGGGAGCGGAGAACATAGAGCCATCTCAGGGAACACCACCTCAGGTTGAGGCCTTGCTGCTTCGTCCAACTTGGAAGCCTTTGCAAATTGGCATTCCAAAGCTTTCTGATGCCCCTTCACATTCTTGACAGAAGCTGAAGACCCCTTGGCTGATGTGGGGATCTTAGGCCTCCTATGGCTGGCCTTGCCCCTAGAGGATGATCTAGAATCCTTGGGGCCCTTCTTCCCAGTCCCCTTGGTCTCACTGGAATTGCCTGAGGAGATACAGTCTGCTATTTTGAATCTGGTGCTTTTCACCAATGCCTTTTCCATGACACTGATTTGAAGGCTTCCTGAGGACTGGTCTCATTGAGAGCCACTTTTCACTTAGTGTCTTGAAACAGGCACTAAAGGTGGGAGTCAACCCTGCAAATGTCAAATACAAAAGAGCAGTGCCGTTTGGATTTAGCAATGGCTGCTCACAACTAAAGGTCGGCACAAAATGGCGGCTCTGCTAGTTAGGGAGGGAAGCAGCTCAATCAAACTAATAATTCCCAGTGAAGAAACTGTAATTAGGGCATGGGGCAACCCTTTTTGAAGTATGACACTATAAATAAAGCAGGAACTTCAGAGCCGCCTTATGGGCGATCATCCTGGCAGACTGGGGAAAGACCAGCACACACACTGGTAGTGTTATCTAAGGAATCAGGCATCCATCTCATCAGGGGAATCTCCTAAATAAGTTGACCCTGGAAAGCTGTGCTCCCATAAGATCTCCTAGGTGAAAGCAGTCACTCCGGGAAGTCGGGAGGGTCCCGCTGATTCACCGACAGCTGCAGGTTTGTTGAGCTGCTGGAATCATTTGCTCCAATTTATTCCCCAATATTAAACAAGAAATAATCAATGAATTCAGTCAAGATGTCTAATACTTCAATCTGCCAGAGCGGAGTGAAAAATACTGATCTTTGGCACAATTGAGTTGTAAAAAAACCGAAGGATTCAGCCAAACAGATAGGGCATGACCAGAAAATTGTTAAAACTCAGTCTCCAGACAGATGGAAGTCTGCCTGGAATGTGGATGAAACTGCCATTCAAAGTTTTACAGAAGAGTAAGGCAGACCGTGTTTTTTTTAAATAGCTGAACAATTAAACTAGAATTAAATAAAAAGTATACAAACTAACTTACCTCTGTTGTCTCTAGCTGGAGTTTCAACTTTAGAAGGAGCTACAGTCCTTCGATTCTAGAGAAAAGACAGACATTCTATCATTTGTTATCCACATCAAAACAAACTTGTTGAGAGATTTGAAGCCTTTCAGGAACAGCAAGTCAGCAAAATTTATAAATTTGGGAAGTCCCTAAGTTATTCTCAAATCATCTACAAAAGAAGCTCTACCCTTCTGACAAATGCAAAACAGAACTTCAGAGGTTGAATGTCAGTAAATACAAAATGAGGTAACTATTTTCTAATTAACTAATCTCTTTTGAGGGAGATTGGCAGTTTAGAATTGTGAAAACAAAATTATACTACTACTCCCACCCGCACCAAATGTTATGTATCATATAGCTAATTGGGGATGCAACCAAATTATCAACACAATAATGAAAAACTGTAGAAGTGAAATTCCATGGAAAAGTTATTAAAAATTAAAAGGGAAAATGTGTATTCTTGCAGCTGCATCTGGAATACTGGAACAATACCGAGGCCAATACGGAATTAAAATGAAAGATCAAAATGCAAATAGGACAAGATATGAATGAGTATCAATCATTTAAGAACTTAAATAGCAGTTACAAAGCAGTTCAACATTATAGCAATATTATTTTAAGGGTATTTATTTGTTAGGCTTTTAATGTTTTAACGCTGGAAGCTGCTGTTTCATTATAAATGGGTGGCAAATAAAATTCAATAAATAAATAGGAGAGTTTAATTCTTGTCCTGCACTTGACCAGGGAAATCTCTCTCTTTCCTACCAAAGAGAAGTTGAAAAGTCTACTCTCCATGCCAATGAATTGTTTAATTGATAAGGTTATTTTTATTTAATAATAGAATATTTAGTTTAGCCTTACAATTTGCTATGAACACACTGACATTATAATCCAGGGGTCCCCAAACTTTTTACACAGGAGGCCAGTTCACTGTCTCTCAGACTGTTGGAGGGCCGGACTATTAAAAAAAAACTATGAAAAAATCCCTATGCACACTGCACATATTTCCATAAATTATACATTTCTATAATTTCATTCAATGTTTCCAAGCTCAATTAATTTTCAGACACTTAGCATTTACTATTAACTTTCATCAATCTTCTACATTTACAAGTATATTTTAAATTCATAATGCAAACTCATAAAATCATACAGTACATATCATAAACCCCTTGTTTATCATATGTATCTTCCATTAATTTTACATATGTAATATAGTTCTAAAATTCTAATCCAATTTTATGAATTAATACATCCTAATATTAAACAACACCTAAATATATCTTTTACCAATATTCCATAGTCAATCCATATTTAATAATCAATCATGCCTCCTCAAATTTCTACTACTGTTCTCATTTCTGGTACCTCTCCTGTCTCTCCCTCTTTTCTCTCTCATTTGTATCTCATTTCTCCCTCTTCCTCCCTTTTTCTCTCATTCCTTCCCTCTCTCACTTCTCCTCTCTTTTTCCATCCCTGTCTCCTCCCCCCTTGTGTGTGTGTGTGTGTTTGTGTGTGTGCGTGTGAACTCTTGAACCATTTCCAAAAACAGGTGAGGGCTGGGGGTTTTTTTCTCTGTTATTATTTGGGTGCTTTTTACCATATGCTTAAATCAAGAGTCACTTCCCTCTCTCTTTTCTTTCTCTCTCTCCCTTCCCCCTTCATTCTCTCCCTTTCCCTACTTCCTTCCCTCTCCTCCGTTTCTCTCTCCCTCTTTCTTCCCCCACCTCTTTCTCTCTCTCTTCCTCCCTCCCTTTCTCGACACAGCAGAAAGGGGTTTGAAGACCGCAACTTTCGGCAGGAAGGGGTTTGAAGACCGCAACGCGCCGCAGCCCTGAGCACACCAACACCACAACCAACCACCTTCCCTCTTTTTTTTTTCTTTCTCTGTGTGCATTTGTTGCGGCCTTGGTCTCTTCTATCTTATTCCTCCCTTCCATCCTCATCCTTCTGCGAAGGTTGCCATTCCCCTCACGTTGCCTGCGGGCACTCAACGAGAGAAGACTTCTCCTCCCTTTTTTCTCTTCTCTCATGAGTCGCTGCCGGCTTGTTTTGTTTTATTTAACCGGAGGGACCAGTTTAGAAGTGGCCCCAACGCCGCGCATCGCCCTCCCCACGTCGGCACCAGTCTCGGCTGTCCCTTCCCTCTCTCCTCCACTCGGCCTTCCCCTTTTTTCTCTATATTTTTTTCACCATATTTTTTGTTGAAGGCCTTGCAGCGAGGACAGAGCAAGGGTGCCCAGCCCTCCCCCCCCCCCCTTCGCCACTGCCAGTGCCATGTAGAAACAACCGCTGCCGCAGCCCTCCCCTCAACCTGCTGCACCTTCCTCGGGGCCCCCAACGCCGCCACTTCCGGCCATTCCTGCCACCACTTCCCACAAAGCCAACCCACCCACAGCCAGCCTCCCTTCCTTTCTCTCTCCCTCTCTTTCTCCCTCGCCCTCTTTCTTTCTCCCTCTTCCTTCCTTCCCCCCCCCCCTCTTCTTTTTTTGCCTACCTTTAGCAAAAGCGACACCAACAGCAACAGCACAGGCTCAGGCAGCGAGGCAGTGGAAGAGGAGGCGGTGGAGGCGAGGGACTTGCAAGCAGCCGCCCCCCCGCCCCTGCAGCACAAGGCGAGCACGGCAGTCAGGGGGTTGCTGTCGGGGCAGCAGGACCCCACTGATGTCAAGCCTGGCGGCGGCGAGCAAAACTGACTGCCCAAGGAAGCAGCGCGTTTGAAAAGCGCGCTGCTTCCTTGTGCAGCCGGCTTTGCTAGCTGGCACAAGGCTTTATGTCAGCAAGCCCCTGCTGCCCCGACAGCAATCTCCCGACCGCCATGGTCCTTGCCCCCCCCCCCAACAACGGACTGTTAGCAGCGCTGGAAGGTGGTGTAAAATCTGGTACGCTGACACTCACCCACAAGCCGGATAAATGGCCTCAGCGGGCCACATGTGGCCCGCAGGCCATAATTTAGGGACCACTGCTATAATCCATATCAAAGTAACTTCCTGTTGTTCAACTTTTTACCTAAAGGGTACTGTTACTATCTTCTAAGACTGGAATGAACATATTGAATCAATATAGGTGAAGAACTCTTGATGTAAAATATCCCCAACAGCTTAATTTCACGTAATAATTTGTTATAAAGCATAGCTGTTGGGCTTTCACATGAGGTTCTATAGTGCAGTGTTTTTCAACCAGTGTGCCGCAGCACACTAGTGTGCCACGGGACATGGTCAGGTGTGCCACGAAGTGAAGAGAAAAAAGTTGCAACACCTGAAGCTGAGCTTCCTTCTTCGCGCCTTCCTTCTTTGCCTTCCTTCTTCATGGCAGGTGAGCTGTGGAGCCCGGCGGGAGGGCACCAGCAGCGGGAGAGGGAGGGCGCCGGCAGCAGCGGCACTGAGAAGTAGCCGCAGTGCGGCGGCTGCGAACGGGAGCTCCAGGGCTGAGGCACTGGCAGCTGCAGTGCCCCGCCCGGCTGGAGCTTCCCTGGCGGTGACGGCAAGCACGCAGCCATTAGGACCCCCCGTGCAGAAACTTTTGAAGTGGTGCAAAGCAACGCAGTCTCGGATCGCTTCCTTCTCTGACCAACAAAGCCGGCTGCCCGGCAAAGCAGTGCGCTTTTAAAACCCACGCTTCTCAAATGCGCCACTTTCCTGCACCGGCCAGCAAAACCGGCTGCCCAGGAAAGCGCCGCGTTTGAAAAGCATGCGTTTAAAAAGTGCACCACTTTCCCGGGCAGTCGGCTTTGCTGGCCGGAGAAGCGAGCGATCCGGGACTGCATGGCTTTGGGCCACAGTAACAATAATGGAACCACCCGTTCCTGCAGGTAGAAGTCAGGTGCACTACCGGGAGGCGGAGGCGGTGCGGGGCGCTGGGCGCCGTGGATGCCTGGGAGGGCGAAGGGGTGGATGTGGCTGCTGCCTCTTAGCTGCAGAGCCAGACGGGGGCGGAGGTGACGGCGGAGTCCGGCGCTGGGGCCATGCGGGGCCGCTCATCCAGGGGGCCACAAACCAGCAAGTCTCTCTCTGTTGCCGGCGTCGTGTACGAGAGAGAACGAGAGAGAAAAAGGAGGGGAGAGAGAAAGAGAGAGAGAAAGAGAAAGAAAGCAAGAGAAAGAGAGAAGGAAAGCAAGAGAGAGAGAAAGAGAGAGAGAAAGCAAGGGTGAGAGAAAGAGAAAGAGTGTGTGTATGAGAGAAAGAAAGAGAGAAAGAAAGATAGAGAAATAGAGAAAAAGAAAGGAAGAGAAAGAGAGAAAGCAAGAGAGAGAGAGAAAAGGAGAGGGAGAGAGAGAGAAATGAGAGAAAAAGGGGGAGAAAAAAGAGAAATGAGAAAATGATTGAGGCAGAGAATTAGAGGAAAAAGAGAGAAACAAAAGAGAGAGAGAAGTGACTCTTGATTTAAAGCATATGATAAAAAGCACCCAAAGAATAAGAGAGAAAAAGCCTCAGTCTTCACCTGTTTTTGGAAATGGTTCAAAATGGTTTAAGAGTGTATATATACACACATACACAAGGGGGGGAGAAGACAGATGGAAAAAGAGAGGAGAGTGTCTTAGAGTGTCATTTTGGTTGGTGGTGTGCCCCGGGATTTTGTAAATGTAAAAAATGTGTCGCGGCTCAAAAAAGGTTGAAATTCACTGCTATAGTGGACTAGATGTTTCTAAAATAGCAAAGACAGCACTGCGAAAGTGAGCAGCAGCCATGGCTAAAAATGTTTTTTTTCTGACTGGATGGATCCACCTGCATCTCAAATTGCAATTTCTTGTGAAATTGTGGGATGGAAGTCTAACAGTCTTCTCATGGGTAAAATGGCTGGGAGGACGAAGGAAAAACAGTAAACATTCACACACATTGTGCTTGCAGCGTTAGCATTTTAAAGACATTAAGTTCTACCAAAGCCTCACTTTCTTAAACACTTTTGGATACAATCAACTTATAGTAGAAAACAGGTCTTTGAAAACAGCTGGACAAAGAGAACAGTCTCTCAGAGAGTCAGCCTTCCTTCCAAATTACAAAAAGTAAAACAAAGAGGAAATACTTTTAAAAGACGTCAAAACAGCAGCAGAGCTTAATAAGATTTTCACTAAGAAAGTTACAGACAGATAAACAGGACTATATAAATTGTAATATTTTGATTATGGTAATTTAGTACTATTCAGAATTACTTAAATAAACAGGCCAGATTTTCATGTGAATGCTGATTTTTTTTAACATGAAAGGGAAAAGATAACTGGTGGAATTTATAAAACAAGGAGATAGCTATAACATGAGATAGGCAATGTTATTAAAACTAGAGAAAGACAGATTAAAGTTTAAGAGAAGTCTAAACAAGAAAAAAGAAAGAAATCCCCCTTCATTTTTGCAACTGACTTACTTTTAGTTTTTTATTATAAATAAGAGAATGGCAGCCTCCAGAAAAGTTACAAAATTATGGTGAGGAAAGGAAAAGATTGTTACAACAACTTAAGAAAAAGGGTAATATCCCAGAAATATTACAAAAATATTAAAAATGAATAAGAATAGAAGAATAAAGATGAAAGAGGTCATTACAATAAATCTTAAAAGAATCCACAGAAGAAATTATGATTTGGGGGATAACATATTGTTGAAATAGAGGGAAAACAGCTGTTTGTAATGACTGAAAATCACATTTTATAATATAAAAGAAAATTTTGATAAAATAATGGACTGTCACTATGTGACTTTCAGAAAAATTATTTGAAATACAAAAAGATTCTTAAAATTTATGTTGGTAATATGAATAGCATGAAGGGACATTTTATCATTCATGATGGACATAAAAATTGAATTCAAATACATATATTGAAATAAAACTTTTTGAAGTTTAAAGTGAAACTACTTTTTTATTGAGATTCACAGGCATACAACTAGGGAAAAAAGTCCTGGAAATTTATTTTTATATATAATCACTATTGTGAGAGAAAGTATATGCACAAAAATGGAAAAATTCTGAAATACCAGAGGGAAAAAAAAGAAAATTTAACAAACAGACTATGTACAGTATTTCATTTTTAGAAAGAGTAAATATATGGAAATAAAAATACTTTGACATAATCTTAGAGAAAATAGTGTAAAATATTTATAACTGCTGTAAAAAAGATTGGAATCAACTCCTTTATTTTTTTTGTTTTCTATTTCCTTTTTATTTTTTCCTTACTTCATTTTCACTTTTCTATTAAGTTTTCTGGGTTTTTTATTTTTAACTTAAAATTTGTATCATTTTATTCTGCAGAACACTTCATCCACCCAGATGCAAACAGACACACACAAGCTGTCTTTAATCTATGCATCTCAAGAACATTTGCTAAACAGAGAACAAAATTAAAGAAATCTCATTTCATTGTTTTTAACATTTATTTTAAAAAATCGGAACATTATTAAAATTTCAAATATAAAATAAAGATAATTATAAACCAAGAAGCACAATGAAGTACAACTTTAATTAAACACATATTATGTACATTACCAACCTTCACAATTTTGTTTACTTTTGCTGAAGGTGTGGGAGGTGGAGGAGTCTCTGGGCTAGGGTCATCTTCTTCAGGAGCTAGGTCAGGGTTAAGCGAAAATATACTCTCCAAGTCAATCTTTTAAAAGAAAAAATAGTTTAAAGTAAATACATTGAAGTATCTACAGTATTTGTCTTTTCTTAACAAACAGTCCCTATATAAAATTGTTACCAAAAATAAAGGCTTAATCATGAGGCATAAAGGTCTACATTTTTTCCAAAAAACCCCCAGCAGAACCTGATAAATTAGGGCACAATGTGTAACTGACATTCTCTACTGACACAGAAAAGGAAGTGCTTCTTTTGATCAGTTCTGAAATTTTAGAGAATACAGCTGTGTCTTCTGCCACATTCTTGATCAGCAGTCTCATCAGAGAGATATGATTGCTTGATATAGTCTAACTGCTGTATTTCCTTTTTTATTTAGTTCATACTATCTTTCTACTCAAACAATATAGAGGATATTTCTAATATAGAGGACAATATTTCTTCCCAATTGTGTTCCAAGTCCTTTTCCTTGAATAAAGGAAACTACATTTCAGGTAAGTCAAAAAGATACATCTCAAGGAAGCATGCTAATAAGTGATAAGTGGTCCTCAACTTACAATTCATTTAGTGGCCGTTCTAAAGCATAGAAAAGAGTGCCTTATGACCATTTCAAAACTTTTGACCGTTGCAACATCTCCATGGTCATGTGATCAAAATTCAGGCACTTGGCAAATGACTTATATTTATGATTATTGCAATGTCCCAAGGTCATATGATCACTTTTTGCGACTTTCTGGCAAATAAAGGCCAAGTTGCTTAGCAACAGAAATTTAGGACTACCTGTATTGGGTCAAGCTATTTCTAACAAATTCAGCTAATGATAACATTTTAATTATTTCGTCCATTAGACTGATTTTTTAAAAGCATACAAAATAGTATTGAATCCTATACAGTAGTCCCTCGATTATCGCGAGGGTTCCGTTCCAGGACCCCTTGCGATAATCGAAATTTCGCGATATAGCGGTGCGGAAGTAAAAACACCATCTGCGCATGCGTGCCACTTTTCCATGGTGTTTTTACTTCCGCACCGCCAGCCCGCTGCCCGCCACTTGTCCGCTGCCCGCCCGCTCACCTCGCCAGCAAGAGGGGAAGACCCATGAAAGATTCCTTGGGCCGCCTAGCAGCTGATCTGCTCGGCAGCGCAGCAGCAGCCTGCGCTGCCGAGCAGATCAGCTGCTAGGCGGCCCAAGGAACCTTCCATGGGTCTTCCCCCTCTTGCTTGTGAGGGCGCTTCAAACGTTTCCGGACGGCAAGCTCGGACTCTTTCTTTTTCCCTCAGAGGACGCTTATGACAGGCGGCTGAGGCTTCGAGTGTGTCCCCCTTCCACCGCCAAGGTCTCCCAGGAGTCCACACCCCCTTTTAAGGCGCCCGCAGATCAAGCGCTCTAGCCAGGCCCGGGCGCACGCCCCCTCTTCCCGCTTCGGTGGGCCTGCCCGGCGCGGGGGTCTCTTCCCCCTCATGGACACTCTTCGTGCCTGGCTTCCTTCTCTCTCCTCCCTTCCCCCCGCTTTCCTCCGGGCGTGTTGGAGAAGAGGGTCTTCTTCCGCTCTTATTGTCTTGGGTGGGCGGGAGGCAGGAGCTGCAGAAAGGGAAACTTTTTGTTTTCCTTCGCTCCGCCACCCAAGAGAGCGGAGAGGCAGCGGGGGGCGCAAGGAAGAAGAAGCGGTGGTGGCGGCGGCTTCCTTCGGGGGGCAACGCCAGCAAGAGGGAAGATGACGCGCGGGCGGCACAGGGGGGGGGAGGCAAAGCTCTGCGGCTCCAGCCACTTTCAGCCAAGCCTCCCCGGCCACGGAGCCAGGGAAGCCGAGCCGGGCGTGGAACATCGGCGCAGGAGGCAGGACACGATCGGGCGACCGGAGCAGCAGCGCCGCCGCCGTCACGCCCGGCTCGGCTTCCCTGGCTGCGTGGCCGGGGAGGCTTGGCTGAAAGTGGCTGGAGCCGCAGAGCTTTGCCTCCCCCCCCCTGTGCCGCCCGCGCGTCATCTTCCCTCTTGCTGGCGTTGCCCCCGAAGGAAGCCGCCGCCACCACCGCTTCTTCTTCCTTGCGCCCCCGCTGCCTCTCCGCTCTCTTGGGTGGCGGAGCGAAGGAAAACAAAAAGTTTCCCTTTCTGCAGCTCCTGCCTCCCGCCCACCCAAGACAATAAGAGCGGAAGAAGACCCTCTTCTCCAACACGCCCGGAGGAAAGCGGGGGGAAGGGAGGAGAGGTCTTCCCCCCTCTTGCTGGCGTGCGTGGGCGGTGGGGAAGACCCATGGGAGATTCCTTGGGCCGCCTAGCAGCTGAGGGTCTTCCCCACCGCCCACGCACGCCAGCAAGAGGGACACTCTTCGTGCCTGGCTTCCTTCTCTCTCCTCCCTTCCCCCCGCTTTCCTCGGGGCGTGTTGGAGAAGAGGGTCTTCTTCCGCTCTTATTGTCTTGGGTGGGCGGGAGGCAGGAGCTGCAGAAAGGGAAACTTTTTGTTTTCCTTCGCTCCGCCACCCAAGAGAGCGGAGAGGCAGCGGGGGCGCAAGGAAGAAGAAGCGGTGGTGGCGGCGGCTTCCTTCGGGGGCAACGCCAGCAAGAGGGAAGATGACGCGCGGGCGGCACAGGGGGGGGGGAGGCAAAGCTCTGCGGCTCCAGCCACTTTCAGCCAAGCCTCCCCGGCCACGGAGCCAGGGAAGCCGAGCCGGGCGTGGAACATCGGCGCAGGAGGCAGGACACGATCGGGCGACCGGAGCAGCAGCGCCGCCGCCGTCACGCCCGGCTCGGCTTCCCTGGCTGCGTGGCCGGGGAGGCTTGGCTGAAAGTGGCTGGAGCCGCAGAGCTTTGCCTCCCCCCCCCCTGTGCCGCCCGCGCGTCATCTTCCCTCTTGCTGGCGTTGCCCCCGAAGGAAGCCGCCGCCACCACCGCTTCTTCTTCCTTGCGCCCCCGCTGCCTCTCCGCTCTCTTGGGTGGCGGAGCGAAGGAAAACAAAAAGTTTCCCTTTCTGCAGCTCCTGCCTCCCGCCCACCCAAGACAATAAGAGCGGAAGAAGACCCTCTTCTCCAACACGCCCGGAGGAAAGCGGGGGGAAGGGAGGAGAGGTCTTCCCCCTCTTGCTGGCGTGCGTGGGCGGTGGGGAAGACCCATGGGAGATTCCTTGGGCCGCCTAGCAGCTGAGGGTCTTCCCCACCGCCCACGCACGCCAGCAAGAGGGACACTCTTCGTGCCTGGCTTCCTTCTCTCTCCTCCCTTCCCCCCGCTTTCCTCGGGGCGTGTTGGAGAAGAGGGTCTTCTTCCGCTCTTATTGTCTTGGGTGGGCGGGAGGCAGGAGCTGCAGAAAGGGAAACTTTTTGTTTTCCTTCGCTCCGCCACCCAAGAGAGCGGAGAGGCAGCGGGGGCGCAAGGAAGAAGAAGCGGTGGTGGCGGCGGCTTCCTTGGGGGCAACGCCAGCAAGAGGGTCTTCCCCCTCTTGCTGGCGTGCGTGGGCGGTGGGGAAGACCCATGGGAGATTCCTTGGGCCGCCTAGCAGCTGAGGGTCTTCCCCACCGCCCACGCACGCCAGCAAGAGGGCGAAGACCCTCTTGCTGGCGTTGCCCCCGAAGGAAGCCGCCGCCGCCACGCCCGGCTCGGCTTCCCTGGCTCCTTGGCCGGGTGGGCTCGGCCGAAAGGGGCTGGAACTGCAGAGCCGAAGGGTGGCCTTTTTGTCTGGGAGGGAAGATGACGCGCGGGCGGCACACGGGGGGGGGGGGGAGGCAAAGCTCTGCGGCTCCAGCCACTTTCAGCCAAGCCTCCCCGGCCACGGAGCCAGGGAAGCCGAGCCGGGCGTGGAACATCGGCGCAGGAGGCAGGACACGATCGGGCGACCGGAGCAGCAGCGCCGCCGCCGTCACGCCCGGCTCGGCTTCCCTGGCTGCTTGGCGGGGGGGGGGGGAGGCTTGGCCGAAAGGGGCTGTACCCGCAGAGCTTTGCCTCCCACCCCTCGCCCCTGTGCTGCCGGCGCGTCATCTTCCCTCCCAGACTCCCCCGGCAAAGTGACGTGGAGGAATGGAAAGCTGAAACCGGGCGGTTTGAGTTTCCCATTCCTTCAAGTCACTTCGCCGCTGCTCTCCTGGCTAAACTGTGTGGCAGGAGACAGGCTTTGAGTTTTTGGCTGGGGGGGAGAAGTAGAACCTTCCTAACTCCCCCCCCCCACCAGCCAGAAGGAGCGGCGAAGTGACGTGGAGGAATGGAAAGCTGAAACTGGGCGGTTTGAGTTTCCCATTCCTCCAAGTCACTTTGCCGCTCCTCTCCTGGCTAAACCGGCGGCAGGAGACAGGGTTGGGGGGGGGGTACTGGGAAGCCCCCCAGGCCGACTGCCACCTTTTCAAACAGCCGCGCCCTTCCCAGCTGAGTCCTGAAGCCAAGCGCCTTTGGAACTTCTGCGCTTGGCTTCAGGACTCAGCTGGGAAGCGGCACGGGTGTTTTAAAAGGTCTCCCCCGGCATGGGGGGCTTCCTAGCACCCCCCCAAACCCGGGTTGGGGGTTCGGGGGGGTGCTAGGAAGCCTCCCATGCCGGCGGGAAGACCCAGGGAAGGTTCCTTTGGCCGCCTAGCAGCTGATCTGCCCGGCGGTAATGCAAACTCCACCATCTACGCATGCGTGCAGATGGTGGTGTTACTTCCGGGTAGAAAACTCGCGATATAGCGTTTCGCGAAGCTCGAGATCGCGAAACTCGAGGGATCACTGTAGTTAGCTTTCATTGAATGCAATTCATATTATAGAATTGTATTTTAATATTTTTATAAACTAATACTATATTTGCTGTTTGAAGAATTTCATTTTTCATAACATTTAGATGGTTAAAAAAAACCTTACCTCTTTTCCTTTAGTATCACCATTTTCAATCCATTCTACAGTAACACTTTCATTATCCTCATTTAGAGATGTTACCATAGCTTCATGTATTCGACCTGTAAGGAAATTATATTAAGTTTTAAAATATCATCAAAGATTCTTAAAAAGAGTACAATGGTTCTTAATATCCACGTTATTTTCTCCAACTAACAATAGAAGGTTGGGAAAGATTCATGAACTATTCCTTCTTCATTCAACTGAAGAAACCAAACTGACCTCTATTTGTCATTATGCTCTATCTGGGAGACATTTTCTTCCAAAGCTAATAGCAGAAACTAAAGTATCATACAGCATAAAAACCATTCTCAGAAGTCCTCCTCCTTCCATATAGTTTCTCTGGAAATATGTTCTTTTGAATCCTTGATCCTTTCTGAGCTTGGCTGTTTGCACGCAGGCATTTCATTAGTACCATAACATCTTCATTGCTAGTGAGTGTGGGGTTTGTACCTTGTTTACACACAGTTGCTTGCTCTGCCAATAACAGTGGCTATAGTTTTCTCCTTGGTAGTTTCTTGACTAGGGTAGTTTTCTATTTGAATAGTTTATGTGCTCTTTTGGCTGTAGGCTGCTAGAAAACATATGTTCTGGAGTTTTTTGGACCTTTTTAAATTCTTAAGAGTCCTCATTGAATAGTGTATAGATGTATACTGCTCAAAAAAATAAAGGGAACACTCAAATATCACATCCTAGATCTGAATGAATGAAATATTCTCATTCAAGTTGTATGTGCACAACATTTGAAATTGATTGTCAATCAGTGTGGCTTCCTAAGTGGACAGTTTAATTTCACAGAAATTTGATTTACTTGGAGTTATATTGTGTTGTGCGAGTGTTCCCTTTATTTTTTTGAGCAGTGTATTTATCTCTACGTGTCTATGGCAGGGATCAGCAAGCTTAAACACTCAACAAGCCACTTGGACCAATTTCCCACAGGAAAAAGAACACTCAGAGAGCCACAAAACCTGGGTGGGCATGGCCAACTCAATGTCACTCACTCCCACCCAGCCACATGACACCCCTAGTCACGCCTACCCAGTCACAAAACCATTCTCTATGTCTCTCTCCCCTCCCTATCTCCACCTATCTCCCCTTCTATGTATCACTATATGTCTCTATGTATCTCTCACCCGCTCCTCTGTATCACTGTGTGTGTGTGTGTCTGTCTGTCTCTTGCTCTGTCCCACTCTGTTTGTGTATGTGTCTCCCCCTCCCCTTCAAGTGACCGTCCTCCTCCCCCCCTCATATCGTGACCCTCTGGCTGGCTGTCGCTGAGCCGGAGTGTGGGCTCACACAGGGAGACCTTCCTCAAGCAAGCTCCAAAGTACAACAAAGGCTGCTTCCTTAACGAAGGTCTTAACAGAACACAGCATCTCTGCTGCACTAATGCCCTGGCTATCGCCTTGCCATGTCACTCCCCAGCCCCAGCAGCTCTTTGGCTGAGCCAAGTGCAGAGGGCGCAAACTCCACCCCGAAGCGGCAGGAAGCGAAGGCTGCCTTATGTGCAGTAAAGGCAAGTACAGGGCTGCATCGCTCCTCCACTCCCTGTTGTCTCTTCTCCCCTTCTTGTCATGCCGTGGCCAGCTATGGCTGAGCCGGAAGCGGGCACATGCATTAGGAGACCCTCAAGTGAGTGCCAAAGCTCAGGAAAGGTGTGCACAGGGCAGGAGCGGCTTGCTTAAGGAAGACCTCCCGCACGTGTGCATGCTCCCAGCTCAGCCACAGCCAGCCAGGACATCACAAGAGGGAGAGGAGGAAGAGAAGGGTCACCGGAGAGTGCAGGAGTGAAACACCTTGGGTCTTAATTTTTTTATGACTTCTTCAAGATTTAAAAGCTTTCAAAACTGCTAGTTACACATTTGCTGAGTGAGTCCCTCTTTAATCTGCTTAAAAAGAAAGAAAAAATATGTTTTTTCCAACTTGGTAAGGATTTCTTTTATTATATAACAAAAGGATGGTTATAATGGTGTTTCTGGAAAGTTCTTAAAACATTAAGAATTTGGATGAAATTTATTGAAAGACATGGAAATTAAGTAAAACTATCTTCTACAGGAAAGAATGTGTTAATAAGCTACTGATAAGAAGGTTGATCACTGGATGATGCTTATGTTAAGAAAATTTGTCAGCCTTCTAGACTCAAGGTCTTCTAGACTCAAGAATTGTTGATCTACTTAACCCTATACTGCAAGCAAAACTAGTGAAGAGAATAAAGTTTATTTGAATCAAAATGAAAAGGATATCATGGATTCCAATAACCTAAAGGAGGATATTATTGGACTTACAAATGGAGCTGGTGTACTATTTAAAAATCAAGAGAGATGCATAGACAAATAAGATAACAAAAGAGACATGTAGACTACTTATTTTAAATCAAAATATAAGAGCTTCAATATGTGCTTTATGTTTAAAACTTCTGGAAGGAAAAAGCAAAAAAAAAAGCAAAATTGGTTCATTGGGTTATGGTTAAATAGATTGCTATCTATGGTGTTGTTTAATAGTCATTTAGATTGGATACTTTTTTGGAAATGTTTAATTGAGTGTGATAGATTGGTTTGCAATATATTATTACTCTTGCTATATAAATAAGTTGGGTAATGCTTAACGGTTTTGAATTTCTGTAGTTTAATTGTTAATTAAAATCAGATTTTTATTATTAGAGGTATTTGGATTTGATTTTAAATAGAAAATGGGGCTAGATATTTATGTTAGGTATTTTTGATAACTTATTGGATTTTTGTTGATTAACAAGGCAAGTTACAGATTTAGACAGGAGTTTACAAAAATGGGTGATGTATGTAATGAAGATATATTTGGTTGGTGGTGGTTGTCAGCATTTTTGTGGGTTTGGGTCATGGTTTTAGTTCACATGATTTCAGTTATTCCTTGAAGTTACATATGGTGCACTGGCATTTGTTAATGACTAATCCATGATATTAAATAATGAGCTTTTATAACAACATGAACAACAAGGGCCTGTCAATAATATAAAGGAAAAGAGAATAATACTGTTTAATTGTCAGGGAATCACAGCTTGGTTTTTCATTTCAACACAAATTGCAGCTATCTTCAGGAACTAGCATTTTTAAGTTACAAACTAAACAATGGCCAAGAATGCAATTCCTTTCTCTTTTCAATAATTTTTGTGGTTATAATCTATATGAAAATCTTTGCAAATCATCTAATAAAGCTTATAAACTATTCTTCATATATTGTGCTAACTATAAGAGAGAATGAGGTTGAACATGCTTCAAAAAATTCAAAAAAGGTACTTCAGAATCAATGGGAAAATGGTAACGCCATCTCTTTAAAGCATCCAAAATTTTATTTTCAGACATGGCAGCTTTAGTGAGTCAACTCATTAAAGCAGACAGATTTTTTTTCCTGAATCACATTGATGCTTTAAAACTGCAGCTATGTAAAGAGATGCTATGTACACACATTCAGAAAGACCTCTGAATTATTTTCAAACAATCCAAATACTAATTGCTTGAAAAAAATATGGGAAAATAACAATTTCCACCACCATTCAATTTACAAAAAGTTGCTTGCCTATTTCTTGAAAGGCAAGAATTGCTTTCCATGAGTAATTAATAATGAACATTTACAAATCTTTTAAAGTATATAAAAGAAACTGATATTGGAAAATAAAAGTATTTTTCTTTAAAAACTACTAAAAACGTAGAATTGTGTATTTACATACGTATACAGTATTTGGAACATTTGGTCAAACAATAAAATGGGTTCTCCAATGATTTTACCAACTGCAGACTTTTTTTTATGAACATGAATACAATTAAATTATTTTACCCCATGGAATGAATAACAAGAAGCACTCGATATTTACCACTATAGCCGGGGTGTCATTACATCACGTAACACTAATTTTCCCTTTGTTAAACTAGGGGTGAGCATGGCCAGCCTTTGATGCATCTGGCCACGTGTTTAACACTCCTGCTCTATAGGATTTACACTCAGCAAAAGAAAACACTATTAAGAACCTTGATTCCTCTCAAAAAACACCCTCTAGTGTTTGTATTTTCTTTTATTTCAGATACCAATCAATCACACCTAATCCTTTTCTAAATGACACAATATACAAAATCAAAGGAAAATCTGCTCTCTCATTTATCAGATAAACAGCTGTTTTTCTTTTGGGAATTTTTGCCCATTTGTACATGTTTACAGATTCATCTGGAGAAGTGTAAGGAATCCAGGCTCATTTCCTCGGTTTGAATCCATTTCTTTGTTTCTCTGTTGAACTCATTCAAAATAGCTGCTGAAGACAAAACATAATTTTCTTCTTGGTGAATGAACTTAATTCAGTTGCTAGATAAAGTCTAGCCAGAGATTTAAGTTATTTCCTGCCAATAACATAACTACAGAAGCAAGAAGACTATGTTAAAACTGGGTGAAATGACCTACTCTGAGATTCAAAGCATATATATAAGAAAAGACAAATATTAATAAAACCATAAAGTATATTATTTTAGAATAACTGGTATTTTCCCCATAAGAATTAAATAATATGTTCTGTTCTCTGGAAAGCTAAGTACCCTATCTGACTTTAGGAGTCCTCTACTCCTGAGCCACAGCCCACCTCCAGGCACTGAGTCATTTGGAATGGTGCCGTGAAAGTGGTGGGAGAGCATCCCCACCTGTGCAAACAGCAGGTAAGTACAAAGCCAAAAAGGTAGGGGAGCTCTGTTGTAATAGAATATTATTTTATTGCAGGTTACAGCCTGACAGAAAATTCTGGAAATTGTTATTTAGTGTCTTTTATGAAAAATTATTTTTTGTATATAAATATAAAAAAAATAACCACAGTGGTACCTCTACTTAAGAACTTAATTCGTTCCGTGACCAAGTTCTTAAGTAGAAACGTTCTTATGTAGAAGCAGTTTTTCCCACAGGAATCAATGTAAAAGCTAATACAGTGGTACCTCGAGATACGAGTTTAATTCGTTCTGGACCTGGGCTCTTAAGTCGAGCAGCTCTTATCTCGAACGACTTTTCCCCATAGGAATTAATGTAAATAATTTTAATTGGTTCCAGCCCTCAAAAAACTCACAAAGTTAGTCTAAATTATGCAGAAAGACATGTTTTTAATGAAGAAATGTACATGTACATATAAATGAATAATGAAGTTTCTTTCACTTAACTTGTAAACTTTCTTAAACTTTTAAATTTACATATGTTCAACTTCTCTGCCACCCAATCCTGTAGGACAGAGGTCCCCAACCCTTTTTGCACCAGGGACCGGCTTTAAGCGATCAAGAGAGGAATGGGTGAATGAATGGACGGAGGGTGGGAAGGAAGGAAGGAAAGAGGGAAGGGACAGGAACAGAGGAAGGAAGCAAGGAAACTTATGAAAGGGGAGAGTAAGAGAGGAATGAGTGAAGGGAGGGAGGGAGGGAAGAAGGTGGGAAGGAGAAAGAAAAGAAGAAATAGAGGAAGGGAAGGTAAAAGAGAGAAAGAAAAAGAGCAAAAAAGAAAGAAAGAAAGAAAGAAAGAAAGAAAGAAAGAAAGAAAGAAAGAAAGAAAGAAAGAAAGGGGGAAGGGACAGGAACAGAGGAAGGAAGCAAGGAAACTTATGAAAGGGGAGAGTAAGAGAGGAATGAGTGAAGGGAGGGAGGGAGGGAAGAAGGTGGGAAGGAGAAAGAAAAGAATAGAGGAAGGGAAGGTAAAAGAGAGAAAGAAAAAGAGCAAGAAAGAAAGCTGCAAGCACCCCCCCGAGCCCCCCAGGCCGGCTGCAACCTTTTAAAACACGCGCGCCGCTTCGCAGCTGTCTCCTGAAGCCGAACGCGGAAGTTAGCGTTTGGCTTCAGGAGACAGCTCCTTGGCGCTTGTATCTCGAATTTGGGCTTGTAAGTAGAACAAAAATATCTCTCCCCTCCCAGCTCTTATCTCGAGTTGCTCTTAAGTAGAGCAGCTCTTATGTCGGGGTTCCACTGTAATGCGTGCAAACCCATTAGGAAAGAAACAAAAGCTTGGAATTTGGGTGGGAGAAGAAGGAGGAAGAAGAGGAGGAGGAGAGTCACTGCCAAAGGAAGAAAGTGAGGTGAGGGGAATCAAAAAAATCCAAAACTTTAAGGCTTTTTTTAAAAAAAGAGGGACTCTGAAGCGGCGAGGAGCAGCACGCGCCTCCAATACACCCGGTGCGAGGCTGCCTCCCATACACTGCCTGCTGCTGCTGCTACCTGCTTCCTCTTCCTTCCCAGGTTGAAGGGCTCCCTTCTCCTCTCGCTCGCTTGCTTTGTAGCCAGCGCCTTTCCTTCGCTGTGGTGACTCCTCGGCTGCCCAGAGTGAAGGGAGCATTTCTTTTCTCTGGGCAATGGCAGAGATTTATTCCCTCTCCAAGCACCCAGAGAAAGGAAAATGCTTCATTTGCTCTGGACTGCCAAAGCCTCCTTAAGCGCCACCAAAAGGCTCCTCTGGCACCCCAGAAATTATGGCCAAGATTAAAGGGAGAATGGCAGGAAACTGGCCAGGCCTTCGTATTGTTTTCAAATTTCCTGGGAAAGTTTTCCAGGCTCGGGTTCTTAAGTAGAAAATGGTTCTTAAGAAGAGGCAAAAAAATCTTGAATACGTGGTTCTTATCTAGAAAAGTTCTTAAGGCGTTCTTAAGTAGAGGTATCACTGTATTCATAAAAGCCACTAACAAAAATGGACATGAATTTCATAAACATCAAGATAGTCAAAACAAAACCAGACAAGCAGCACAACACCAATGTAGATTTACCATTTGTATATACAGTGATACCTCGTCTTACAAACTTAATTGGTTCCAGGAGGAGGTTCATAAGGCAAAAAATTTGTAAAACGAAACAATGTTTCCCATAGGAAACAATGTAAAACCAATTAATGCGTGCAAGCAAAAAAAAATTCGCAAAAACAGCGCTCCGCTGGGTGCCGCCGCCCGGCTGTCACCTTTTGAAACAGCTGGGCGCTTCTCAGTGTTCTCCCGAACGCCAAACCCCGAAAGGTTCGACAAAAGTTCGGGTTCGGGAGGCCGCCGAGAAGCGCCACCGTCCGGCTGTCACCTTCTGAAACAGCCAGGGGACTTCTCAGCATTCTCCCAAACGCCGAACCCAGAAGTTCGGCAAAAGTTCGAGTTCGGCGTTCGGGTGAATGCCAATAAGCCCCGCCGCCCGGCTGTCACCTTGCCAGAAGAGCCATGGAGCTTTCGGACGGTCGGGAGGCTCAAACGGAGATGGGGAATCCCAATAGGAAATTCCAGGAGTGGAGCTTTGACGTCACACAGAGGTCCTTCCTGGAGTCCACATTTCTCTGTGACGTCAAAGCTCCGCCCCTGGAATTCTCTATTGGGATTTCCCACCTCCGTTTGAGCCTCCCAACCGGCCAACAGTTCCACGGCTCTTCTGGCAAGGTGACAACCGGGCGGCGGCGCTTCTCAGCGTTGTCCCGAACCTGAACCTTTGCCGAACTTCCGGGTTCGGCGTTCAGGAGAACACCGAGAAGCCCCCCGGCTGTTTCAAAAGGTGACACCCGGGCGGCGGCGCTTCTCAGCAGTCCCCCAGAATCCGAACTTTTGCCGAACTTCCAGGTTCGGTGTTTGCAGTAGCAGGTTCATAAAGCGAAAAAAGTTTGTAAGAAGAGGCAATTTTTTTTTCAAATCCTGGGTTCGTAAGACGGGGGGTTCGTATCACGAGGTACTACTGTACTGGTACCTTTGGATGCCAAGACAAACTTCTTTTAAATCAGAGATTTATTACAATATAAATGTTGATAATCATGCTTTTGTGTTGCTCTTTGGTAGACAGAATAATTTTTAAGAAATTATCACAGTAGCAAGTAACTTTTCATTGAGACTATCTCGTGTATAAAAAGTATGTGATAAAAGGAAAAAAACTCCATCAAGTCTACCTTGATTTCTGATAACATGGATAGACTCATTTAGATTTCTTGGAAGTAATACGGAAGTGGCTTGCCACTATCTTCCTTATAGGATCAATTTTTTTTCATCTTCACAATTTAGTCCATGGATTCCTTTATAATCCATGTAAAGGCTGAAGTTGGCAAGGCAGCAACCAATTTTCAGGCCAGACAGAATAATTATGGAAACACTGAACAGATGTCTCTAACCCTCAAGTCTGGGAAAAAAGTAACTACAAGTCTGATAGCTCAAAACTTCAGCAAGAAAAAAACTGGAACAGATATACTGTGTAGGTGTGTATGAATATATAAAGCTTTCTTTAATAGGGCAGGTTTTCTGCATATTACAACTATTTTTTTAAATCCTACACAAAAAGACAACCCTGACCTAGAGATGGAAAGGTTGCTTATTACATTTGCAAAGTTAATTTGGGAAGTTATAGTTTGTTGACTGTATAAAAGAAAGCCCTGATGTATTAGTGGACCACTAACAGGTTGCCAATATAAGCATGGTGCACATTAAGCAAATCACTGCATCCAGATCAAAGGAAGTAATAATTATTCCTATACATTGTACAGGTTAGACCTATATTCTAAACATTAGCAACATTAAAATGTAAGATTTCAACTCCCAGAATTCTCCAGCTAGTATGCTTTATGCTTGAAGAATTGAGTAAAATAAAACACTAAAGTAGTACATATTTAAAAGTATTTTGACTGAATTTTTAAAATTACTTTGAGGTTTTTAAAAAACATTTAAACATATAAATGTATCAAAATTGTAAAAATATACATGGACATGGAAAAGCTGGCAATGTTTGTAAGACAAGTGATGGGTGGCTAGACATGCCTAACCTGCCAAAGAGAAGACTAAAGAACAATACAGTAGCTGTCTACAAATATCTAAAAGGTTGTCACAAAAACCGGTGAAGAATCAGCTGTCTATTGAAGGTGAGTGTAAGACTAGAACCAAGAAACTGAAATTAAAAGAAAAAAATCAGGCTAAATACTAGGAGGAATTTCTTAAGGGCAATAACTGTTAAATAGTGCAACAATCAGCTCACAAAGCTTAATTGGAAATTTTCAGATAAAGGCTGAATAGTTATTTGTGGAGAATGATTTGGCTGATTCTTACACTGAGCAAAGCATTCTGTTAAATGTGAATTGGAAAAGATTCTGGGTGTTTGCATATGAACAATTTGCAGATCACAGAAAGCTATATATATGCAATTGATTAAGTATGCTAGTCACTAAATTGTTTCTGAGAAAAATATGAATCTTGAATACCTAGCAAGCCTATTTCATTTTTCCCCCAATAATGGGGTTTCTAATTATACTTTCACACAAACACTTTTATCTAAGGAATATCTCTTACAATGTGATCAATTCTACATTTAACTCCAAGCATGGACCTCTTGTTATTCTAGTCACATCTTTAGGAAAAATTACGATATTTAGTTTCCTTTTGGCAAGCATAAGACTTTTGTAGTAATAATGAATGAAATATTCCCCAAAGAATATTTTCAAAAATGAATGCTGTAGCTGTTGCAATAGTGCCTATGAAAAGATGCTTAAAGATCAAACCAGCTATAGACATTAATGTTTAAACAGAATGCTCACCACTGCTTCTAAGCTAAATATTGAAATGGTTCTAGGGCATGACAATTTGCAAAAAGTTGGAAAGCCACAAACCTGAAATAATACCATATATTGCAGTCAGGCTTTGCAGTTTTATACTGCATTTGCTGAGAGGGTTTATTATTTCTGAACTTTTTACTTCCTGTGTCAAAAACCTGAACACAGTGATGGTGAACCTTTTTTTCCTCTGGTACCAAAAACATGTGCGTGCTCTATCATAGACATGTGAATGCCCACATCCATAATTCGATGCCTGGGGAGGACAAAAACAACCTCCCCAGTTTCTGTAGAGGCCCTGTGTTTGATGACTTCCGTTGGGCCTGGAAGGCCTGTTTTTCACCCTCCCCAGGCTCCAGAGGCTATTCCACCTCACCCGGAGGCCCTCTGGAAACTGAAAATGCCCTCCCAGAACCTATGTGTGAGCTAAAAATCAACTGTCCAGCGCGCACATGCGCGCTGGAGCTGAGCTAGGCTAACGGTTCATGTGCCGGCAGATATGGCTCCATGTGCCACCTGTGGCACGCATGCCATAGATTTGCCATTGCTGCCTTAATACGTGCTTTGTGGGAATAAAGGAATAGAGAGAATGCTAGGGATCTGGAGAGTCCCCAAATCATAGAAGAAAATGATGCAACAAATTGCCTCTGTTCTCCAAAATGTCACTGTCATATAATAAAGGGGCAGTTTTAAACTATACCTGATGGTCCAAAGACAGCTAATCCAATCCCAAATGAAAATCCATAGCAAGCAAATGGAGTACAAGAATCAACAGTCTGACAAAGAGGAACCTGTGGAAAGCAACCCAAATTTTAAGGAAATAAAGTATGATGAAAACCTGCCAGTAATTTGAACAACAATACTGCTGTGTTTCTCTGACTTCAACTTTTTCTTCCAGCAATATAGTCTAGTTTACAGCATTTTCTAATCAATTTTCATTTTAATGGATGAAAACGTGACTGGCCATCAGTTATACCTACATCTACATCTGGGCACATCATTCCATAGGCTGTTATTTTAGCAATTATTCAGTAGAGGCACCTAAACAGGAAAATCAGGTTTGATTTTGATTTTCCTATAACTGTAACTAAACAATCCAGCAAATGGAAGTAACTATTAAAAGGCGGTGTAGTGTGTTTTCCTAGGACAATGAATGGGAGCTGGAAGCCATCATACTAATATTGATAACTAGAACCACTCATAAATTCTGGGTATTAGGATTTGAGGATGATCTACCTAATTATGGACACTATGTTTTAAGGATTCAGAACACTATTAGAGAAGAGCAAGAATGATGTTGAATAAGGAAAATTGGAAATAAGACTTATGAAAAATAGAACGATCCTGGTATGGCTAGCCACAAAAAAAATCAGCTTTTCTAGCAATCAGCAGAGCAATAGCAGACTGGCCTACATCACCTTGATTGCCTAATAAACTTTTTTGCCATTTTATATTGACAGGTACAGGTAATCCTTGATTTACAACCACAATTGAGCCCAACATTTATGTTGCTAAGTGAGACTTTTAAGTGAATTTGGCCCCATTTTATGAGCTTTCTTGACACAGTTAAGTGAATCACTGCAATTGAGAGGTTGTAACACAATTGCGAACTGAAACTAGCTTCCCCATTGACTTTGCTTGTCAGAGATGGCAAAAGGTGATTACATAACCCCTGGACAATGCAGACATCATAAATATAAGTCAGTTGCATGACCATGAGGATGCTGCAATAGTCGTGTGAAAAATAGTCGTCACTTTTTTCAGCGCCACTGTAACTTTGAATGTTCACTAAATGAACTGTTGTAAGTAAATGGATTATCTGTACATTAAATTTCACCTCAGAGATACAATCATGGACTAAATAATTTACTAAATATGAAAATATTAATTTTTCTGAAGGAAACTGGTGAAAAATGAGAAACCTGCACTCTGGAAAGAAAAAAAAACATGCAAAGAAGGTAATTTGTATTTATCAGTAGAAATACAATACTTTAAAGATGTTTCTATCCATTAAAGAGAGGTGAGAATTCTTATTTGGTTCACATCTTTGTTAATCTAATTTACACTTCTTGCTAAATGTGTAATGAAATACCATTATTCTTTAGAATGCATATTTCTTCCATTTTTGCATTCAAAACTTGGGTGGTAAATACATGAATATACTTGAAATTAACATTTTGAGAGTATAATATGTTTATCCAACTCAGTTAAGGGTGAGCAAATTAAGTGTAACTGAGTCATAACCGCTGATTGCTTTAAGGGCCTTCCCATACCACAGGTACATGCACAGAAAGCAATTCAATTGGGTTTGGTACTGCAATGAATTAGCAAAAATTCTGCTAAAATTCAGTGAAATTGTTGCTACAAAGCACACCTCAGAATGATCTTAGCAGCTTTATTACAGTGGTAACTCTACTTACAAACTTAATTAGTTCCATGACCAGGTTCTTAAGTAGAAAAGTTTGTAAGAAGCAGCAATTTTTCCCATAGCAATCAATGTAAAAGCAAATAATGTGTACGATTGGGGAAACCACAGGAAGGGTGGAGACCTTGTTTCCTCCCTGAAGATTCCTAGACAGGCCCCATGGAGGCTTCTCCCTGCCTTTTCCAGTTACAGTTTCGGAGGCTCGGGTTTGTAAGTGGAAAATGGTTCTTGAGAAGAGGCAAAAAAATCTTGGAACACCGGGTTCTTATCTAGAAAAGTTCGTAACTAGAGCCGTTCTAAGGTAGAGATACTACTGTACTTATAATTTTATACAGAAATGCACACAATTTTAATAGTTTTAATAGGATTAGTTTCCACATAATTTTGAACTATATATATCTACAACTTCTTGTGAAATTAAAAGAGCTTAAACCCAAATGTCACTAGGGAAACAAAGCTATATTCTGGTCCTGAGCTCATGTATCTACATTGGCTCTTCACTAGGTGTTATGATACAATATTCAGTAGAATAACAGTAGCACTGTATGCACAGGTGCGGCAGTAGGAGGAAAGGGAGTCGCGGCCGCCCCTGTCTCCCCACGGTGCCTCCGGCCAAACGCGCCCCTGGCTTCTCGGCCCTGCCCCCCGCCCGCCCGATCAGCCCCCTCTCCTCCTCCACCGCCTCCTGCCTTGGGGCGCGACTTCTCTCTCTTTCTCTCTCCCCCTCTTGCGGCGGTGGCGGCTGCGGCTTCTCCTTGGGATGAAAGCGCTGCCAGCCAGGGGGCTGCGAGAGAGGGCTTTCTCCGCAGGCTTCGGGAATGCCCGCCCCGCCCCTCTTGCAGCCCTTTCGCTGGGAGAGCTTTCGTCCCGGACTTCCAGCAAGGGGGCTGCAGTAGAGGCAGGGCAGGTGTTCCTGAAGCGCTCGGAGAAAGTGCTCTGGCAGCCCCCTCGCCGTCGGTGCCTCAGTTCCGGAGCTCCGCCTCACAGCTGATCACCCTGCTGCTGCCCACGGCTACTGCCCAATGCCGCTGCTGAGAGAGAGAGAGAAAGGGGAGGAGAGAGAGATAGCAAGAGAGAGAAGAGGAGGAAAGCAATAGAGAGAGAGAAAGAAAACAAGTGAGAGAGAGATGAAAGGGGGGAGAGAGAGCTAGCAAGAGAAGAGAAAGAAAGCAAGAGAGATAGAAAGAAAGAGTGAGAGAGAGAGAAAGCAATAGAGAGAAAGAGAGAGAGAGCAAGAGGGGGAGAGAGAAATGACTCTTGATTTAAAGCATATGGTAAAAAGCACCCAAATAATAACAAAGAAAAAAAACCCAGCCGTTTGTGTGTGTGTGTGTGTGTGTGTGTGTGTGTTTGTGTGATTGAACTCTTGAACCATTTCCAATAGCTCACCTCTAATTGAAAATGGTTCAAGAGTTCACACACACACACACACACACAAGGGGGGAGGAGACAGGGATGGAAAAAGAGAAGATAATAATAGTAATAGATTTTGGTTTTGTTTTATTATTAATTTCTTTTAATAAAAAAGAAGGGAATTTTATTTATTTATTTGTTTGTTTGTTTGTTTGTTTTTCTATGCCGCCCAGTCCCAAAGGGACTGTCGCTCAGACACTATACTTTTCCGCCCACACCGGAAAAAAATTAGAGGGAACATTGACTGTATGTGGTCCCATTCACTAGAATATGTTTTTAAAAATGGAAACAAATTAGGCCCAAAGCCTATCGAGTCAGATATTCTGTGCAAAAAGATGTAGATATTACTATAGTGGCATTCTCCTCTATCCTCCTCATATTGTAGATGAGAGCTGATACCATAATTCCTTTTTAAACAGGAAAAATCACAAGAAAAGGATCAAAGGCAGAGAATTAGGAAGGGAAATGAATATTTAATCTTTTCTCTGCTTGCCAGTTCTTTGCTATAAACAAACCTTAAACTACCTGAATTCTAAATGTAAGCAATAGTACACCTGGAGTACTGGAGTAGACAGAGAAGTTGATTACACTTCAGGAGAAAGACCAATAACATTCTTGTACTATAATAGACAGTCTATGGCAGGGGTCGGCAACCAGCCACCCTGAGTCTTCTGAGAGGGGTGGCATATAAATCCAAATAATAAATAAATAAATAAACCAGAGGCTGTGGAGCTGCATGTGGCTTTTTCATCCCTCTGCTGAAGCTTCCTGTTGCCTGTCGGTTCCAGAATTGATAGGACTTTCGGTTAGGACAGATAGAGGAAAAATGATGCCACACTGGAAAATTCTATGGTAGGCGAACAGGACTTCTGGTCGGCAGAGAAAAAAGGACATTGCACTAGAAGGAGACTCTATGGTGGGGGAACCAGACTTCCGGTCAGCTTCAAAATTGAACAGGGGGCTTCCCGTTAGGATGTTTGTGGCTTTTTGATTGTTTAAGGTTGTCGACCCCTGGTCTATGGAAATACAAACCATTGACAAACTGATTAGAGCTATGACTACATGCAGATGAGTTAAACTTTACCATGCCTTCAAATATAAACTAATCATAAATACCTAGTTGCTTTCTCAGAATCTCGTCATTCTTACACATTTGATGGATGGCACTTTCATGTGGCACTGACCTATCAGATGTGTGGTACAAAACTTAATTATCTTATTAGCAAGTATCTTTTTAATGATTTAGACCAGTGATAGCGAACCTCTAGCGAACCAGAATACCTCCGGGACCGCCTGCTGCCGCACGAATCCCAGCGACCGATTAGGTCCCACAGAGTTGGCCTTCTCCGGGTCCCGTCGATGAAACAATGCTGTCTGGCGGGACCCAGGGGAAGAGCCTTCTCTGTGACGGCCCCGGCCCTCTGGAATCAGATCCCCCCCAGAGATTAGGACTGCCCCCACCCTCCTTGCCTTTCGCAAACTTTTGAAAACTCATCTATGTCGCCAAGCATTGAGGAATTGATATATCCTTAGCTGCTTTTGATTTTATGGATAGTGTGTTTGGGCTGTATGACTGTTTTTAATAAGGGTTTTTTAAACACTGTTTTAACATTGGATTTGTATATGATGTTTTATTGTTGTAAGCTGCTCCGAGTCCTCGGAGAGGGGTGGCATACAAATCTAATAAATTATTATTATTATTATTATTTTATTTTTTTTCTTTTCTCTCAGGTGCTGAAAGAGCGTGTGTGTGTGCCATTGCACACGCGCAAGTGTCCACACCCATAATTCAAGGTCTGGGGAGGGTGAAAAAAGCTTCCCCCACTCTCTGGAGGCCCCCTGGAGGCCGGAAACTGCTTGTTTCCCAACTTCTGGTTGGCCCAGTTGGCTTGTGTTTCACCCTTCCTAGGCTCCAAAGGCTTTCCTGGATCCAGGAGAGGTAAAAACAGCCTGCCCCATCCTCCCGAGGACTCTCTGGAAGCCAAAAATGCCCTCTCAGAACCTCTGTGCCAGTCAAAAATCAGCTGGCCGGCACAGACATGCAGGTTGGAAATGAGCTAGGCAACAGCTCATGTGCCAGCAGGTATGGCTCTGCGTGCCACCTGTGGCACCTGTTCCATAAGTTCACCATCACTGATTTAGACCTTCAGGCATGTTCCTAAAAATTGGTTTAAACATCAATTTCTTATATAAATTGTAACTTGGCTGTATTGCAAACTTTAGCCAATTTATATCTAGAAGTATCTTAACAGATTGCAATAAGCTTAAACCATAAAACTATTATTCAATTCTTTACCAATCTTTAATCAACATTTATACAGGTAGTCCTCACTTACCAACCACAAGACCAATTGGCAACTCAGGTACTAAATGGTATGTTAGTTAAGATTGACACCATGTGAAGTCAACTCAAAGGATCAGTTTCAGGTGTGGTCATTAAGCAAATCATCACAAGTTGTTAAGTGTGACACTACAACTATGAGGAGCAACTTCCTTTAAGCTTTCAGTTAATTTTACTTGCCAAATGTCAGCTGAGAATGTTACAATAAAAATCATGTAGTCATGGGATACTGCAACTGTCATAAATGTGAACTGGTTGCCAAGGGCCCAAATAAGTCGTGTTACTACAGGGATAAGACAGCCACAACTTCAAACACCAGTCATAAGCTTGCTTTTCCGTGCCGTTGTATATTACCTTCAAATAATTGCTGAATAAGTGGACAGCAAGCAAGGACTACCTGTAATCTGTCATTATGTTAATATTTTTTAAATAACATGAGTGTGTGCTGTCTTTTATTATAAAGTTATATCAAAGTTCGGAATCTCAGCAGCATATATATTCTACTTTTCTTAATTCCCTAAGTGACTTTAATCACAGCGAGTCATATTAGCAATGCATCCACAGCTAGACTGATGGTGGGTTCATCTATGTTTTCTTTGCAATAGGAAGGAAGTGGTTTCTTCTACATTCTTTCAGAATGCTTTTTCAACTTCCTTGATTAAAATTAATTTTTTTTTTCAATTCCTACTTCATTACAGAATTAAAAGGAATAAAATCTACCAAACATTATATTTGTAAAGTAACATTTACACATTCTTCCAAACAGCTAACAAGTCAACTACTTTTTTAAAAAATTCAAAAGATAGGTAGCAGAGATGACTGACAATGATCCTCCACAAAACAAGAAACATCTAAATCTAGGACTCCTTACAAAAATAAAACAATCTATTTGAAACAATTTGATAACAGATATTAAACTATTTAAAACCAGTAAAAACCTGTCCAAGCAAAAATACACAGGAATTTTCACTCGTCCCAACTGGTGGTAAGCAACTTTATAATTCTATCATATTTCTTATTAGTAGAAAATAGTAGAATACAAAAATATTTTTAAAAATTACAATGATTCCCAAGCAAAAACATTTTGTTAGAAGCTGTGGAAAGGGTACTACGCTGAGACAGTGTAAGTCACCAGAAAAGCAAGACCAGAAAGCTCCAAAAACTACCCTATGTCACCAAATAAAGCCAGACCAAAGCCATAGGGAAACTAGAAGCTGCTAAAGTAATCAAGAATGGGAAAACTAGAAACTGCCAAAGAAATTAGAATTAAAAAATAGAAACATAAAAACAGATATCCTTAAGAAAAGAACCAAGCTAAAGTAATTAGAAAAGCCAGACACACTGTAAAAGAAAATACCAAAATAATTGTAAAATGCAAACAATATACAGAATATGCAGGAAGAAATAATTGAATTACATAAGAGGAATGAGACATGGCACCATGAAGAGATTAGTTCCAAAAAATAACTTGGGAAAAAGCGGATATCAAGTTAGAATAATCTTAAAACCCATCCACACCTCTCCACATTTTCAAACAAGCTAACATTTACCTTTTCGCCCTCCCACTGAGATCACTCCCAATATGGAGGAAAAAACAAATAAAAACCAGGATGAGGACTATTAACTACCACACAAAAGCCATGGGAATTAGACCCAAAAGCCAAGAGTATAAAAATGTAAAGTTTGCAGTGAGAAGTTGCTTGCTTGCCAGAAACCCTTGAGCTGAACCAGTCACTCTTTGCCTTCCTTCAATAAACTGCTTACTGGTAGTAATCCTTTCCAGATTATTTCTAACATTTGCAGAGGTTTTTTTCTCCCAGCCGGTAAAGGAACCAGGAATTTTCTTCCAACATATACCGGTACTCATTTTTATCACCTGTGGTAAAGAACGAACAAATTCCTTCAATCACTTTGAAAATATAACAAAACCGAGCATCTTAATCTGATTCATTTAAGCCTGCTTAACTGCTTTAACCTCTGACAAACTTTAACCTCTGACAAACTGCACACCAAGACAACTAAACACAAGAACAGTTTTTTCCCAACACCAACAACACCAATCACTCTACTAAACAAATAATTCCCTCAACACTGTCAGACTTTTTACTAAATCTGCACTTCTATTTCTACTAGTTTTTCTCATCATTCCTATCATCCTTTTCCTCCCACTTAGGACTGTATGACTGTAACTTGTTGCTTGTATCCTAAGATTCTGATTAATATTGACTGTTTCTTCATTGCTTTTTTAACCCCTATGACAATCATTAAGTGTTGTACCACATGATTCTTGACAAATGTATCTTTTTCTTTTATGTACCCTGAGAGCATATGCACCAAGACAAAATTCCTTGTGTTTCCAATCACACTTGGTCAATAAAAATTCTATTCTGTTCTATATATTCATTTTTATCACCTGTGATAAAAAATGACAAATTCCTTCAATCACTTTGAAAATATAACAAAACCAAGAATCTTAATCTGATTCATTTAAGCCTGTTTAACTGATTTAACCTCTGACAAACTTAATCTCTTGTAAACACTAAAAATAGGAGTACCTGTAGTTTAGATCTGCAGAATAAAAAGGGTAGGGAGCGCAAATCAAAATGCTGAAAGAGAAAGCACAATTAGCAATACATTTCTTTGCCCTTTTAGCACAATCCTGGAAACCTCCCGATTTCTAGACAGGTGGCAATTTTTTTCAAATATTAAGCAGCATCATATAGGTACCCTTCCAGAGCGAATTTAAACCTGACCTCATCCCAGCGTCATCGAAAAAAATAACCAGGAGCATCCAATGGCATCTCACTCATCATGGCTGAGCCGAGAGATTCATTTGTGCAACGCAGCCCTCCCGCACGCTGTTATCCACACCGTGCAAGTGTAATCTCACCAAAGCTTCCCACGCCTACAAACTTCATCCGCATCATTACAAGGCTTTTCACACGCTGTTGCCACGAGACAGAGGGCAGAAATAGGAAAAGGAAAAAAAAAGGAAGGAGGAAAGAAACCGGGTTCGACCCTGGAACTTCATCCGGGGGGGGGGAGGGGTAGTAGTATGCAAAATATGCGGCTATCACAACGAGGGGTTTGCAATTGCAATCCCGTTTATTTCAATTAAACACTGCACGCACTGTATGACATTGCTCTGAATAGGTGGGATGTCATTCCGTTTGCTTTTTTTTTTTTTTTACCAGAAGCTTGACCGCTAACTCGGGCTTCAAGAATGCAGGTTTACACCTCGGAGGAGCCGCACGTGAGGCTTGCCCGCATTCTCCTTGGGTCCCGCTTCCCTCACCGCCCGCCGAAAATACTCCTGTTGCTGCTACCCCCCCCAAGTTCCCGCGCGCGCAGCCCTTCCAACCGGCCGGCCGCGGCCTCCCCGGCCACGCCCTTCCCGAGCCTTCCCCATCCCTGAGGCGGCTTCCCCCCTTTTTACAACTCCGCACCCCTGTAAACGCTCCCCGAGGCTCCGCGCCCTCCCTTCCCCACGGCACTGCAGCAGCGACCTCCCTCTTTCTCCGCCCGTCTCCAGCGCGAACGCCTCACGCACCCCCACCCGCGCCGCAAGAGGCGGCATTAAAAGAAAAAAAATCTCCTTAACGACCGCGGGCCCGGCGACGCCACAGGCCCTGACGCCGAAGCTCCTTCCCGGGGCCCGCGCCCACCTTCCGCCCCGGTGGAGGAGGGCGGAGGGCGGGCGCCTTCCCCTCAAGTTCCCCCCAATACCGGCATCGCTTCCACCCATTCATCGGTTTGTTTCCCCCTCAGCCTCCCCTCCCCCTTCCTCCCCGGCTCACCATCGCTACGCTTGATCTCCACGTAGATCCCTATCTGGATCTTGCCGAAGTTGGCCGTTGCCATCGCGTCATCGAGTGAAAGGGAGGGGGGGCAGACACCGTAGATGAGGCGGCGAGGCGGCTGGGGTGGGGGGGCGCCCGCCCGGCTGAAGGAAAAGGAGAAGCGGGAGGGGCAGCGTGAAAGAGGCGGCGGCGGCCACAGCAGTTTCAACGGGAAAAGGGGAGGGGGAAGGAAGGAGGAGGAGAAAAAGGCGCCGGCCGGATACAACAGTCGCCGGGAATCGCTGCCGCTGCGCACACAATGGAGGCGTCACGGCACGATCGGTTGAAGGAGTGGGAGGAGCAGAGGCGGGCGGCGGGCTTTCAGAGTTTGGCGTGGGGCGCGGCGAAGGCCGCCGCCGGCGCCGTCCGCCCCGCCGGCTTCCGGGCGCTTCCTTGGCGGTGCTTTTCTGTGCTGGCTACGGCGGCGACGCTGAGCGGGAGGGGGACGGGCTCTGCTCCCCACCTCCTGAACTCCAGCCCCCGGCTTCTTTTCCTCGTCGGCAAGCGTGTTGGGGTTTACGCGAAAATCTCTCCGACCAGGTGCATTTGGGGCCTTGGTCCTTCGAGCGGACTCCTTGGGTTGCGGAGTTGAGGTTACTGTATACGCCCCATTTTTGCAGAGGAGGCCTCGAGAGAGTAGGGAGCCGGACGGGCGGGGAGCCGGATCGGAAGGCGGGTTTAGTTCTCGTTCTGACCGTTGTTACCTCATGTGGGATTTTGATACCCTGACTGGGTGGGGGGAGCCTCTTCATTAAAGCATAATCATCCCAACTCTCTTACTTGTCATTCCTCCAAAGGGTCCTATCAAGTTGGGTCTATTTAGCTCAAACTGCCCAAGGAGCTGCTGATACAGCTCTACAGAGGAATTGTTGAGTGTGTCATCTGCACCTCTATAACTCACTGGTTTGATTCTGCAACCCAACAAGACAGATACAGACCTGAGAGGATAATTAGAACTGCAGAAAAAAAAATTGCTACCAACCTGCCTTCCATTGAGGAGCTACATGAGTCAAAAAGAGGGCTGTGCATCCTGGACACAAACTGTTTCAAATGAGTCTACCCTCAAAACGATACCATAGAGCAGTGATGGCTAAACTATGGCATAGGTGGCACGCGAAGCCATATCTGCTGGCACGGGAGCTCTTGCCTAGCTCAGCTCCAAATGTCCATGTGTGTGCTGGCCAGCTGATTTTTGGGTCATACAGAGACTCCGAGATGACATTTTTGGCTTCCAGGGAGCCTCTGGAGGGATGGGGGAGCGCTTTTACCCTCCCCTGGCTCCAGGGATTCCTTTGGAGCCTGGGGAGAGCGAAGCACGAGCCTACGTGGCCCAGCAGAAGTTGGGAAACAGGCCTCCAGAGGGCTTCCTCTGGGGTGGGGGAAGCTGTTTTTGCCCTCCCCAGACATTGAATTATTGGTGTGGGGACTCATGTATACGTGATAGCGCACATGCCTGCTCTTCGGCACCTGAGGAAAAAAAGGTTCACCATCACTGCGCACCAGACAACTAGACATAACAGTTTACACACAGAGACACACTATCACTCTGGTAAACAAATAATTTTCTCAACACTGTTAAACTATTTACTAAGTCTATACTACTATTAATTTCATTGTCACAATCAGCTATCTCCTCCCTCTAATGACTGTATGACTGCAACTTTCTTGCTACAATTTGCATTGACTGATTCCTAATTTGATTTGATTGCTTATTTGTACCTGGACTATCATTTATTGTTGTACCTTATGATTCTTAATGAACTTTTATTTACACAGAGAGCATATTTACCAAGATAAATCCCTTGTTTGTCCAATCACACTTGGCCAATTAAAAAAATCTTCTATTTACTGTATTTAAAATACTGCAACCTTACCCCACCTGCCTTCTTAATAGCATAAGCCTGTTACCTTTCCAGCAGTTACGTAAGATAGTTTATTTTGAGACTAGTTCTGAGCTAAACCTTGTCTAGAGCCCCTTCTGTAGCTGCTGTTACAAGTTTTAAACTCTGTTTGCTTCAGATGTCTGATCCCTCACATTTTCTCGAGTCGTTTTTATCACCTCCAGATATCAGTAGAATACAGCTGGTGTATTGAGTTAGTTCTGGGCTTTGTACAGAAAACAAATGTTTGTAGTTTATTTTTCCTTTTGGTTAAAATTGATTTTTTTAAAAATATTTAAATCTATGGGAGAATTATCAGGGTGTGCATTACAACATCCAGAAATGTATATCACTTTAGCTTCCTATAATGCGGCCACAAATGAAAATGGCAAACATTAGGACAAATGCTTAATGAATTTGGCACTCTCTCAGAAAGGAAATAGATGGATTGATTAAACCTTCATCTCCCTTAATAGTCTGTTTAGGTTTTGCAAAAGCCTGGAAGAATTATTTTAATCTGTAGTGTTGTGGAACCTTAATTTTGAAATTTAGGCCCAGTACTGTATACACTCAAGTTCTGAGACTTTAAAAAAGTTGCTTATTATATTCACAATCTAATTGTCCTTGTATTTGTACAACACACAAATTAGTCTGAGTTAACATTCTTCCTGACTCCATATTCTAAAATAAGTAGAATGTAACTCCTAATTCCTTTTGTGGCTAAATTCCCACTATTTACTAAAGTATACCATAGTTTACTGCAAAAGTGTAACGTAGCAATTGAACATCTATGTATCACAGTTGAAAATTCATAGCTGGATTGCATCAACTAAATATGTAAACAATTTAGTTAGTATATACTATAATTAAGTATATTTTTGAATTCAGAATTGGACAAAACAGTATAAAATGGAACAGGGAAAATGCAAGTAAGTACAAAAAGTTTTGAGGGCTGAAATTCAAAATACACTGCAAGACTGAATGTACGGTTGATACTCATTTCTTCAGTGGTGGTTTATTTATTTTATTCTATTTATATGGCCCCTCTTATATTGATGTTTTAATTGTGCTTGCTGGCGAGAGTTGCTATGAAATAATATTTCATATTCAATATAAGAACAAACAATAATTTTTAAGAAACCAAGCAAACAATGGCAATTGATAAACTGTCAGCAGTAAGTGAACAGCACCTCACAGGCTCAATGATCTCCTGACCCTCAAACTTGAGGATAGCCAAGTCTTAAGAGCTTACTGAAAGGCCAGCAGGATTGTTTATTATTTTATTATTTTGTTTGTTTGCCAAAATATGTACAAGATAATAGGTATGGTATACAGTGATCCCTCGAGTTTCGCGATCTCGAGCTTCGCGAAACGCTATATCGCGAGTTTTCTACCCGGAAGTAACACCACCATCTGCACGCATGCGTAGATGGTGGAGTTTGCATTACCGCCGGGCAGATCAGCTGCTAGGCGGCCAAAGGAACCTTCCCTGGGTCTTCCCGCCGGCATGGGAGGCTTCCTAGCACCCCCCCGAACCCCCAACCCGGGTTTGGGGGGGTGCTAGGAAGCCCCCCATGCCGGGGGAGACCTTTTAAAACACCCGTGCCGCTTCCCAGCTGAGTCCTGAAGCCAAGCGCAGAAGTTCCAAAGGCGCTTGGCTTCAGGACTCAGCTGGGAAGGGCGCGGCTGTTTGAAAAGGTGGCAGTCGGCCTGGGGGGCTTCCCAGTACCCCCCCCAACCCTGTCTCCTGCCGCCGGTTTAGCCAGGAGAGGAGCGGCAAAGTGACTTGGAGGAATGGGAAACTCAAACCGCCCAGTTTCAGCTTTCCATTCCTCCACGTCACTTCGCCGCTCCTTCTGGCTGGTGGGGGGGGGGGGAGTTAGGAAGGTTCTACTTCTCCCCCCCAGCCAAAAACTCAAAGCCTGTCTCCTGCCACACAGTTTAGCCAGGAGAGCAGCGGCGAAGTGACTTGAAGGAATGGGAAACTCAAACCGCCCGGTTTCAGCTTTCCATTCCTCCACGTCACTTTGCCGGGGGAGTCTGGGAGGGAAGATGACGCGCCGGCAGCACAGGGGCGAGGGGTGGGAGGCAAAGCTCTGCGGGTACAGCCCCTTTCGGCCAACCCTCCCCCCCCCCCCGCCAAGCAGCCAGGGAAGCCGAGCCGGGCGTGACGGCGGCGGCGCTGCTGCTCCGGTCGCCCGATCGTGTCCTGCCTCCTGCGCCGATGTTCCACGCCCGGCTCGGCTTCCCTGGCTCCGTGGCCGGGGAGGCTTGGCTGAAAGTGGCTGGAGCCGCAGAGCTTTGCCTCCCCCCCCCCTGTGCCGCCCGCGCGTCATCTTCCCTCTTGCTGGCGTTGCCCCCGAAGGAAGCCGCCGCCACCACCGCTTCTTCTTCCTTGCGCCCCCGCTGCCTCTCCGCTCTCTTGGGTGGCGGAGCGAAGGAAAACAAAAAGTTTCCCTTTCTGCAGCTCCTGCCTCCCGCCCACCCAAGACAATAAGAGCGGAAGAAGACCCTCTTCTCCAACACGCCCCGAGGAAAGCGGGGGGAAGGGAGGAGAGAGAAGGAAGCCAGGCACGAAGAGTGTCCCTCTTGCTGGCGTGCGTGGGCGGTGGGGAAGACCCTCAGCTGCTAGGCGGCCCAAGGAATCTCCCATGGGTCTTCCCCACCGCCCACGCACGCCAGCAAGAGGGGGAAGACCTCTCCTCCCTTCCCCCCGCTTTCCTCCGGGCGTGTTGGAGAAGAGGGTCTTCTTCCGCTCTTATTGTCTTGGGTGGGCGGGAGGCAGGAGCTGCAGAAAGGGAAACTTTTTGTTTTCCTTCGCTCCGCCACCCAAGAGAGCGGAGAGGCAGCGGGGGGCGCAAGGAAGAAGAAGCGGTGGTGGCGGCGGCTTCCTTCGGGGGCAACGCCAGCAAGAGGGAAGATGACGCGCGGGCGGCACAGGGGGGGGGGAGGCAAAGCTCTGCGGCTCCAGCCACTTTCAGCCAAGCCTCCCCGGCCACGCAGCCAGGGAAGCCGAGCCGGGCGTGACGGCGGCGGCGCTGCTGCTCCGGTCGCCCGATCGTGTCCTGCCTCCTGCGCCGATGTTCCACGCCCGGCTCGGCTTCCCTGGCTCCGTGGCCGGGGAGGCTTGGCTGAAAGTGGCTGGAGCCGCAGAGCTTTGCCTCCCCCCCCCTGTGCCGCCCGCGCGTCATCTTCCCTCTTGCTGGCGTTGCCCCCGAAGGAAGCCGCCGCCACCACCGCTTCTTCTTCCTTGCGCCCCCGCTGCCTCTCCGCTCTCTTGGGTGGCGGAGCGAAGGAAAACAAAAAGTTTCCCTTTCTGCAGCTCCTGCCTCCCGCCCACCCAAGACAATAAGAGCGGAAGAAGACCCTCTTCTCCAACACGCCCCGAGGAAAGCGGGGGGAAGGGAGGAGAGAGAAGGAAGCCAGGCACGAAGAGTGTCCCTCTTGCTGGCGTGCGTGGGCGGTGGGGAAGACCCTCAGCTGCTAGGCGGCCCAAGGAATCTCCCATGGGTCTTCCCCACCGCCCACGCACGCCAGCAAGAGGGGGAAGACCTCTCCTCCCTTCCCCCCGCTTTCCTCCGGGCGTGTTGGAGAAGAGGGTCTTCTTCCGCTCTTATTGTCTTGGGTGGGCGGGAGGCAGGAGCTGCAGAAAGGGAAACTTTTTGTTTTCCTTCGCTCCGCCACCCAAGAGAGCGGAGAGGCAGCGGGGGCGCAAGGAAGAAGAAGCGGTGGTGGCGGCGGCTTCCTTCGGGGGCAACGCCAGCAAGAGGGAAGATGACGCGCGGGCGGCACAGGGGGGGGGGGAGGCAAAGCTCTGCGGCTCCAGCCACTTTCAGCCAAGCCTCCCCGGCCACGCAGCCAGGGAAGCCGAGCCGGGCGTGACGGCGGCGGCGCTGCTGCTCCGGTCGCCCGATCGTGTCCTGCCTCCTGCGCCGATGTTCCACGCCCGGCTCGGCTTCCCTGGCTCCGTGGCCGGGGAGGCTTGGCTGAAAGTGGCTGGAGCCGCAGAGCTTTGCCTCCCCCCCCCTGTGCCGCCTGCGCGTCATCTTCCCTCTTGCTGGCGTTGCCCCCGAAGGAAGCCGCCGCCACCACCGCTTCTTCTTCCTTGCGCCCCCGCTGCCTCTCCGCTCTCTTGGGTGGCGGAGCGAAGGAAAACAAAAAAGTTTCCCTTTCTGCAGCTCCTGCCTCCCGCCCACCCAAGACAATAAGAGCGGAAGAAGACCCTCTTCTCCAACACGCCCCGAGGAAAGCGGGGGGAAGGGAGGAGAGAGAAGGAAGCCAGGCACGAAGAGTGTCCATGAGGGGGAAGAGACCCCCGCGCCGGGCAGGCCCACCGAAGCGGGAAGAGGGGGCGTGCGCCCGGGCCTGGCTAGAGCGCTTGATCTGCGGGCGCCTTAAAAGGGGGTGTGGACTCCTGGGAGACCTTGGCGGTGGAAGGGGACACACTCGAAGCCTCAGCCGCCTGTCATAAGCGTCCTCTGAGGGAAAAAGAAAGAGTCCGAGCTTGCCGTCCGGAAACGTTGAAGCGCCCTCACAAGCAAGAGGGGGAAGACCCATGGAAGGTTCCTTGGGCCGCCTAGCAGCTGATCTGCTCGGCAGCGCAGGCTGCTGCTGCGCTGCCGAGCAGATCAGCTGCTAGGCGGCCCAAGGAATCTTTCATGGGTCTTCCCCTCTTGCTGGCGAGGTGAGCGGGCGGGCAGCGGACAAGTGGCGGGCAGCGGGCTGGCGGTGCGGAAGTAAAAACACCATGGAAAAGTGGCACGCATGCGCAGATGGTGTTTTTACTTCCGCACCGCTATATCGCGAAATTTCGATTATCGCAAGGGGTCCTGGAACGGAACCCTCGCGATAATCGAGGGACTACTGTAAACATAAACAAAAGCAAGTAGGTATAGGTAAATTTGGACAGTAGGACAGTGATGGTAGGCATGATGGTTTGCCTATGCAAGCCCCTTACAGATCTCTTAGGAATGGGGTAAGGTCGACTGTAGACACTCTGAGGTTAAAGTTTTTGGGATTTGGAGAAGAAACTACAGAGTCAGGTAGTACATTCCATACATTGATCACTCTTGCTGAAGTTGTATTTTCTGCAGTCTAGTTTCAAGCAGTTTACATTGAATTTGAATCTAGTGTGTGCGTGTGTGTGTGTTGCAGTTGAAGTTCAAGTACTCATTGACCGGTAGGACATTGTGATAGATGATTTTATGAACTACATTTAGATCAGATCGAAGGCAACGTAACTAGGTTTTCTAAAACCAAAATTTCAAGTCTGGTGGAATAAGGTATTCTGTTGCAAGCAGAAGATATTTATGGACTCTAAATTGTATTAATGTCCGATATATAGTGTGGGTTCTAGACGATTGAGCGGTATTTGAAGATTGGTCGGCAAATGTTTGTATGCTCTGGTTAGTAGTTTGTACTACTGAATCAAAGGCTTTACAAAAGTCTACGTAAATTGCATCTATTAATTTACCTTAATCAAGTTATGAAGTCCATATGTTTTTGCAGTGTAGGAGTTGCATGTTAGTGGATACTTCTTTTCTGAAACCAAATTGTTAGAGAGTAGGTTGTTAATTTCTAGGTGAAAAGTGATAGATTGGTTTATGGTTGATTCCATGACTTTGTAGTTGATGCAACATAAAGAGATTGGTCTGTTATTTCAATGTTACTTAGATCTCCTTTTTTTGAAGAGAGGGATGATTGTGGCTAGTGACCATAAGTTGGGTAAAAGGCTAGTCCTGAAGAATTTTTCAAAAATTATGCTTAGAGATTCTGCTATGGTTGTGGAGAGCTTTTTAAAGAAATATGCACATAGACTGTCAGGTCCAATGGACAGAGCTGGTTTTAGCTTGCGTAATGCTTTTCCAACATTATCTTCTGTAAATTTGATTTGTGTTAGATCGTTGCAATTGTTTGGGGTACGAGTAGGAAATACTGGGCATGAGCCACTCTATCTCAAAGATGGAGCCGAAGAATGTGTTAAAGAGGTTGGCTTTAAGAGCTTCATCAATATATTCTTTATCATTTGGTCCTTTGAGGGGTGATATGGATCTTGAGTATTTGAGTTTGTTGTTTACAAAGTTGTAGAAGGCACACGTAGAAGGTTTTCTTCTTGATTGATGTGATATATCATTTGGTCTTTAATTGGTGGCATAGATTTTTGTAATGGCTTTTAAAGTTAGCAATGCAGCCAATTTTGTTTTCCGCCAAAGGGATCTTTTTTGGGATTAGAACTTCTTATTTTTATAGGAAATTTTTCTTGGTTTTGGTGATAATTAGTGGTACATATAATTTAATGACTCTCTGTATTTCGAGCAAATATTGTAGTAGTCTTCAGCAGTATTGCAGTCAGAGAATAATGTTTGCCAATCAAGAGATAAGAGATCAGCATCTATGATATCATAGTTAACTTTTTTAAATTGATATTGGTTATATTTTTATTCTGATCATTTTTTAAAGAATGTATATTGAGACAAAAGTCAATCATGCTATAGTCCTGCTGGAAAAGAGAGTGGAAACTGCTGGGTGTTGCAAGATTACACCAGCAGAAAATGAATGATTCAAGTGGTGACTTTGTGGGAGGAGATGCAAGAAAATGAACTCTAATCCAGGTGGAGATAACCTGTAACTTTAGATTCAGGTTTCTCCAGTTGTGCTGACATGGCTCTGTTAATAAATTGGAACTTTGAAGAATTGGACTCTGATTTATTTCTCAGATGTTTTTTGGAATGCTGACACTGAGAGTATATGCACCAAAGACAAATTCCAATCACACTTGGCCAATAAAGAATTCTATTCTAGTGGTGATGCTGTCTAACCCACATTTTTCTATTTTATCAAGTAGTCAGTTATGGTTTACTTCATCATATGCCTTACTGAAGTCCAAATATATTATACCAACAGCATTCCTCTGGTCCACTAATTTTGTCACTTTGTTAAAGAATGCAGTAAAATGAGTCTGGCATGATCTGATTTTGACAAACCCATGTTGGATTTGATTATTACTTTGCTTGCTTCTAGTTGTTCGCTGATTTGTTGCTTGATTATCTTTTCCAAAATCTTTTCTGGTATTTGTTGTGGTTCAGCCTGGGACCCCTCCGGGAATGGCTGATTTGCTGTCGACTTCCAGCTCAGAGGGAGAGGCTGAGGACCAGGAGGTGCAGACTGACGAGGAAGCGGAATCCCAGGCTGAAGAAGAAGGACAGCCAGAGTTCCACCAGGGGGAGCTCTCCCCAGCAAGCAGCCTGGATTCCCTGGGGGAAGATGCTCATGACATCATAGATATGCGACAAAGGAGAGCTAATCAGAGACGAACTCAATTGGCTAGGTATTTCCAGCATTAGAGGTCACAGCTGGGTTTGGGTGTGGTGCTTGGGAAAGGATAAAAGGCGGCCCCACCCTTCCTGGCTTGTGGAGTTTTATCTTGGAGATTCGTGAGACCTGTCTGTGAACTTTGGTGGCTACAATCCTGGTTTGTGCCTTGGACTATTGAAACCTTGGGGGGGTGTGCCAGCAAGAAGCTTGTGAAATTGACTGGACATCAGGACCCTGTTGTAACGTATTGTAACCTGTCTGCTGTGAAGACAGGTTTTCCTTTGTGCTTATTTTTTCCTGCTATAAAATACTTTTGGATTTTACCAGAGTGTCTGGCTGTTTTTTCAGTGGGTGTGGAGGTCTGGGAAAACCCAGACAGAACAGTATTGAGGTCACGCTGATGGGTCTGTAGTTTTTTGGATCTTTTTTGAAGATGGAAACTACCTCAGCTCTTTTCCAGTCCTCAGTGGGGCAGTGGTTACAATGCAATACGGCAAGCTACTTCTGCTGATCACCAGCTGCCAACAGTTTGGCAGATCGAATCTCAGTAGGCTCAAGGTTGATTCAGCCTTCCATCCTTCCAAGGTCGGTAAAAATGAAGACCCAGATTGTTGGGGGCAATATGCTTACTCTCTGTAAACCGATATTGCTATTGGTCTGGCAGTTCCCCAGTGCTCCAGGATCTTTGTAACTTGTATTCCTAATCTGTTTTTTGTGGTGCTGTTTTTGATAGGTTGGACTATTTTTTTTCCCTTTTGTGTAAAGACAGATGCAAAAAACAAGTTAAGTAGTTCTGTTTCCACCCTGTTGCTTGTCACCTTCTTGCCACTTTCTTCCAGCAATGGACTAATTGTTTTCTTGATTTGTTTTTTAATATATTGGAAGAAGTTTTCTCGAAAAGAAAAAGACTGTCAGTATTTGGGCTTCTCTTCTTATGATCAATTTAAACAGAAAGGAAACAGCAGGTGAAGCTAGGAAAAATCACATCAGATACATGTACAATTAGCACAGGTGCCCCCCAAGGCTGTGTACTCTCACCACTTCTCTCTATACACTAATGACTGCATCTCAAACGATCCATCTGTTAAACTACTGAAGTTTGCAGATGATACAACAGTGATCGGACTCATTCGAGACAATGATGAATCCGCATACAGACGGGAAGTTGAACAACTATCCTTGTGGTGTGACCAGAACAATCTAGAACTGAACACACTCAAAACCATAGAAATGGTGGTAGACTTTAAGAGAAACCCTTCCACCCCTCACAATACTAGACAACACAGTATCAACAGTAGAGACCTTCAAATTTCTAGGTTCTATCATATCTCAAGACCTAAAATGGTCACCTAACATCAAAAACATCATCAAAAAAGCACAACAAAGAATGTTCTTTCTGCGCCAGCTCAGGAAGCTCAAACTGCCCAAGGAGCTGCTGATACAGTTCTACAGAGGAATCATTGAGTCTGTTACCTGCACCTCTATAACCGTCTGGTTTGGTGCTGCAACCCAACAAGACCGACACAGACTTCAGAGGATAATCAGAACTGCGGAAAAAACAATCGCTGCCAACCTGCCTTCCATTGAGGACCTGTATACTGCACGAGTCAAAAAGAGGGCGGAGAAAAGATTTACTGACCCCTCACATCCTGGACACAAATTGTTTCAACTCCTACCCTCAAAACGTCGCTACAGAGCACTGCACACTAGACACAACTGCACAAGACAACTAGACACAAGAACAGTTTTTTTCCGAATGCCATCACTCTACTAAACAAATAATTTCCTCAACACTGTCAGACTTTCTACTAAATCTGCACTTCTATTCTAGTTTTTCTCATCATTCCTATCACCCATTTCCTCCCATGTTGACTGTATGACTGTAACTTGTTCCTTATATCCTAAGATTTTTATTAATATTGCTTCTTCATTGCTTATTTGACCCCTATGACAATCATTAAGTGTTGTACCACATGATTCTTGACAAATATATATTTTATTTTATGTATGCTGAGAGCATATGCACCAAGACAAATTCCTTGTGTGTCCAATCACACTTGGCCAATAAAAAATCTATCTATCTAAATAATGAAATATTGCAATCTATATATCAAAACTGGACAGTAATTACAGTTGGCATACTAAATATAAATTAAAAATAATTGGGTGATTTTACAAAATAGTTAAAAGAAATGAACTCCACATAAGGTTTATTCAAATACTATAACATATAATATTGTATAAAATACAATTGTAATACTATATAAACATAGCTGTTTCCCACCAATCCTGGGGAAAAATCAGTTTCATAATCACAATCTCATATTTTTAATGATACGGAAGTGATTTACTGTTGTCATAAACAATATGTACTAGCTATGGTGTTTCCTAATAGTCTTTCATCCAATACTAACCAATCAATCCTTTTTAATTTTCCAAATTTAATCAAGGTTATTTAGTTACTGCCATCTACATGAGTTTTCCTTTAGAAGCCCACTTCAAAATGACCATTTTCCAAGAAATGTTGGTTAGGGAGGGTGTCCAGTTAACATGCAATAAATGTTTATTAAATATTGTTTAATAAATGTAGTGGTAGTGGTGGTGGGGAGATCTAAATTCAAATACTTTTTAGAGGTTACTACCTCACTGAGTACTCTGCCCATGATGAGAGTAATATTTCTATGTATCATATATGTGGGTATATCTATAATTTTGTATTAATTTATATAATCATGTTTATATAGTGTATATTGGAGAGGCTGATCCTTTAAGTTAAGGGCTGTCTGCAACAAAATTTCATTTTAATGTATGCCAATTTGTATACATTCAAAGTGACAATATATGTATGCTATGCTATGCCATGGGAGTCCTCGGAGAGCTTGCAGATCACTTCCCCAACACCCTACCCCACAGAATCCCTTGCATATTGGAGTGTCTTTATTATATGTGCGCTTGTGAATGTTTTATTTTTCATAGCTTCTGTGTTATATTGCTATAACTTACAAAGGAAACAAGTGAATTGAACTGAGTGCTATTTTAGTGCAAAGCACAAGGGGGGAAATCCTAACTTAATATAAAATAATTTCCAGCAATTTCAATTATTAACAAATATTACTGTATTTTCAGTATTAGCATTTCTGCTTTTCCATTTAAGTGTAGCCAAACAAAGTTTGCTATGTTAATCATTCTCCTGTTTTTAAAAATGTATAATGGCCTTTATGTATCTGAAAGATCTAATTTGATTTCTTGTTAGAAGACAAAAGGGTTCTAAAAGATTCATGTGCGTGGCTCCAGAAGCTTTGCTAATACCAGCAAATATTTTGATTACTTTTTCCAAAAAATAAATATCTTCATTGCCATCTTCATTACAAGCTGAGAAAATATTAAAATCAATGTACTTTAACGTGAAGCTCAATGCTATATTTAATTTATTCAAATTAATAATTTATTATACTAGTATTAAAATCAACCACCAGCTTTCTCCAACTTGTTGCTCCTAAAATCTGTTGATACTAAAGTTAGAGCTAATGAATCTATTTATTTATCTATCTATCTATCTATTTATTTATTTATTTATTAGATTTGTATGCCGCCCCTCTCCGTATACTTGGGGCGGCTAGTTAACAGTTCAGGAAGTCATAATCCCAACACATTGGACAGATACAGTGGTCCAAATCTTTTTTTTCTGTCTGATGATTAGTATTCCTAGTCAAAAAATTAGAAAAATGAACTTGAGAGTAGGGCTGCTTCATAAAGCAATCATTTCTCAAAGTAAAGAATCAGTTTTGTGATTGCTTTAAATCACTGGTTTTCCTAGCTATTATTTGCATTGGACTTAGACCCATGAATTTGTTCCAAAAATCTTAAAAGAAGACAAACAATTTAAAGTTACTTTTAAAGTTTTTAAAAAGAGCATGTATCATCTAAAATGCATTAAATGCATACCAGTCATATTTATGAAACAGTGATTCTTTGTGGAAATGTTTGGCTTATCCATCCATCTAATGTATCTTCCAATTTGGCACAGTGTTTGGCTCTGACCAAGCCATTAATAAAATATTAAATAGGACTAACAAAGATCTTTTCAAAGAGGACATGGTTTAAATTGTTCAAACCTCTCAGCCTCCCTATTTGGGAGGAATGATTGTTGAATATGAGCAAGATAATAGCAGCCTCAGCTGAAGAAAAAATGTATTCAGTATGTCTAGAAAGTCTTTTTGACAATTTAGTAAGTAAGCAGATATCCAGATTCTCTAGCACAGAGTCACCACCCTTTTGGACCTCAGGGGCCATTAAATTCATAATTTTAAATCCCGTGGACCACTAATATGAATCCAGCATGCCGCTCGCTGAAGTGCCTGGACTTCCAGTGACAGGATGGGGTCCTTCAGGCACTTAGCTTGACTCCCTGTTTCTGCAACCTTAATCACGCAAAGAGCCATTTGGACTTATTTCCCACACAACATAAAACACCGGAATCTCTCATATCTCCCCTTCCCAATTCTCTCTCCTCTCTCTCTCTCTTTCTCTCTCTCTCTCTGCCTGTATCTATCTCTTTCTTTCTTTCTCTCTCTCTCTCTCTCTCCTTTCTCTCATCTCCGTCTCTCAATATCTGTCTCCGCAACCTCTCTCTCTCTCTTTCTGTCTGTATCTCTTTCTGTCTCCCTTTTTGTCTCTTTCTTTCATCTTTCCCTCTCCTTTCTCCCCACTCTCTTTCTGTCTCACTGACTGTATCTTTCTCTTTCTCTCTTTGTCTCTCTACCTCTCTTCCTGCTCCTCTCTCTCTATCTTTCTCTTTCTCTCACACACCCTGCCTGTATCTCTCTCTCTCTCTGTCTCTCTTTTTTCTTTCACAAGGAAGGTTGCTGCCTTGAATTATTTGTAAAAATAATAAAGGTGGGAAATAAAGTTTATACATATAAATAAAGTTAAATAAAATGTAATGGGTCAGAGGATATGGACCCACTGGATATTACCACAGGATACCTCAGCAGGGAAAGGAATTATTAGGTAACCCAGGTTGGGTAAAGATAGACTGCAATTGAAAAGAGAGTTTCTTTTCATTGTGTCAAAACCACAAGAGAAATCTTTAACATTCAAAGACTTGTATGTCAACTTGTAAAAACATTCCCAATTCATAGTGACTCTCTTTTCCATCCTGTGATTAAGATTTATAAAGTTTCTTATCTGAATGTAAGAATACTGTATTAATATAAGTACTTACCAAGTAAGTTATGCCGGTTTGAACCTTCCTGTTCAAGTCAAAATAAAAGGGTTGTTTTATTCACATGTGTACTATATTTTTTGGAGTACAGTATAAGTAAATATTAGATTTGTCACTATGTACTGTTTTTGCCATTGTTGTGAGCCACCCCGAGTCTGCGGAGAGGGGCGGCATATAAATCCAATAAATCTAATCTAAATCTAATCTATAAGACACACCGGAATATAGGACACACCTTAATTTTGGGAGAGCAAAACAAGAAAAAACCCAATTCTGGGCATTTAATTGGAATGGGTGGGGTTGGAAATGATTGTCATGGGGGCAGAAGCAGGATTTGGCACTAGGCTCCACTCCCGAGACGCCCCCACCCCCACCACCATATTCCTTCTTAAAGTCCTAGCCATTGAAAGCCTGGCTTTCCTGCAGCAAGGCCTGATAGAGAGGCAGCATTCCAGTCCTGAGCGCTGCCATCTCATAAACAGACTGCCAGGCTTCTGGGCAAACTCCCTTCACCTTTGCAGAGACCAACTCCCAAGTGACACAAGAACCACAGAGATTCACGATTCTCCCACCTGACTCCTCAAATCGGGTTTCTTGAGACCTTAATTTGGAGATTTTTACTTATTGATTTTGATGGTGTGCTGAATTTCAGAGCAATTTAGGCCGGAAGATCCAAGTTATTTCAATACCTTGATTACTATTTCAGGCTCTGTGCGCTCAGATGAATCACTTTCCTCCCCATTCCAAAATCGGAGCATGCAGAGATCAAAAAAGAGCATCGCAATTTGGATGGCAGGCAGCGCAGGTTGCATGCCCCATTTTTGGAATTGAGGAGGAAAGTGTTTTCTGGCTGCAGAACTACCTACCACCTGAAACATGATTCTCTTTTTTTGCCTCCTCATGCCCCATTTTTGGAATGGGGAGGAAAATGTTCTCAGGCTGCAGCACCAGCTGGAATCATTCATCGCCCACCCATCCACATTCCAAAAACTAGAAGACCTATAAGCTTCCTTCCAATTCTAACAGAATAGCTGGCTAGGATACCCTTTAAGGTAGCATCCTTTGCTGTGCAAAAGTCATAGCATAATCTTTTTCTGATTACTGATATTTGAACATGTTGAATCTAACACCATCATACATACACATTTTTAGTGGGAAAACTACGAGTTATAGTCACTTTAACATAGTTTCCATTTTTCCAATTGTTCTTTATGACTTTTAACATAATCAAACTTTCCTAGGCAGCTCATACAGACTATTATCCTATCCAGGAAACATCTCAAAAGTTGGTGCATAGCTGTAGACTTGGGTATGATTGCGACTAGAGTTATTTTTTATGGCAACTGACAAGCCCTTGGAAAGGTTTATTTTTGGCAAACTTGAATATGTTGCATTAAGATGCTATAAACAATTGCATGTGTCAGCTACAATTTCATTGGAGGCTATAGAGAAATGTCAAACAACAAGTTGGCAACTATGTAACAGTGGTTGCTGTTCAAAATAACCTAGCCCAAGAAATATTGTGATTGTTTTGAAATTGTTTGGATTTTATTCTGCATGTGAGTGTTTTGATAATAACCAGAGGTATAATACAGTCAAAAATAATGTCTTCCTTATTTATTAATAATGGCAGTGAATGATTATCATAACTCCATTACCACTGACTTCAGCCATTTGAAAAGCTCTTTGAAGCATAATGAGGAAGTTTACAATTCAACTCCAATATAGTTCATTGTTGCCCTTTCTGGAATTTAGAAGTACATTGGTGACTCAGCTCTTCAGTGTGAATTAAGAGCATTGAAATGCAGGAGCTTACGGTATATTCCAGCAGTCCACCAAAGTCATGAGTGGCATCATAGGGCTTGATGATTCGTGCTCGGACAAGGTGATATTACAGTTTATGTTTATTTATTTAGGAGTAAGTATAATTGTATGCAGTATTTTTCTTTTGTAGGAAGTTTCCTGTAAATCTCTCATCTAGACAACTTCAAGAGTGTTGTCACCCTCTGGCTATACTCTGAGATGTCAATTCATTTAAAGCTAGAGAAAGAAGTGTCTGTCAAGAAGTGCCTTCCTTTAAAATTGCTTCATCTAAACTGGGCTTTCTAGTTTTTGTGTAACTTCATTTGTCATTCGTTTAAGCTATAACCATCTACTGATACTAGGAGGAACGCAGGTTCTTCATGCCTTCTGTAACGGGCTGTACAAATATACATGAATCTGCATTTGAGTATGTCATGCAACTTTCTTCAGTATAGTCATATACAGTAGAATAACCATCAGTATTTCATTATTTTTCCTACATAAAAAATTACGTAAAACAATATTTTGAGGAAGTTTACTTGGAATGCAAAAACTTCTATGTTTATTCTGTGCCATCTCAAAGGTTTCAGTACTGGAACCTGGATGTTCATTATACAGTATATAATCTATATATATAAAAGCAAAAAAAACACTAATCATGAAATCTCCAGAACTGTAAAGCCTACAAACTTGAAAATTGCCACATATCTTCCTCTTGGCTTCTAGATGCTCATTAAGAAAGGATTTTTCAAAATGACCATTTATTTATTGGTTGGTTGGTTGGTTGGTTGGTTGGTTGGTTTGTCAAACAAGTATAGTATTATAGTACATATTAATATAACATAAGTAGAACATAGTAATAGAAAGGATAATAAGACAGTAGGACAGGGACATTAGGCACAAAAGTGCACTTATGCATGCCCCTTACAGACCTCTTAGAAAAGGGGAGAGGTCGATTGTAGATAATGTAAGGTTGAAGATTTTGGGGTTGGGTGAAGCAACAACAGAGTCGGGTAATGAGTTCCAGGCAGTGACCACTCTTGCTGAAATCGTTTTTTCTGTAGTCAAGTTTGGAGCGATTTACATTCATTTCGTATCTATTACATGCTCTTGTGTTGTTGCTGTTAAAGGTGAAGTAGTCACTGACAGGGAGTACATTATGATGTATGATTTTATGAACAACAGTTAAATCAGTTCGGAGACGACATAGTTGTAAATTTTCTAGATTTACTATTTGAAGTCTGGAGGAGTAGGGTAATTTGTTACCTGAGGAGGAGTGAAGGACTCTTCTTGTGAAGTATTTCTTGACTCCTTCAATTGTATTAATGTCTGATATGCAGTGTGGATTCCATGCAGGGGAGCTGTATTCTAGAATAGGTCTGTTAAATGTTTTGTATGCTCTGGTTAATAAATCAGTGTTTCTAGAGAAAAAGCTAGGTAAGATTAGGTTTACAATTCTTAATGCTTTTTTGGCAATGCTGTTACAGTGGGCTCTAACACTTAGGTAATTGGAAATGAATACTCCAAGGTCTTTGACTGAGTGAGGGTCCTCTGAGTTCAGTTTTACCAAGTATGTATTTAGTATTCGGATTCTTTTTACCAATGTGTAGGATGGAGCATTTGTTGGTAGAGATTTGAAGTTGCCAGTTAGACCATTCAGCTACATGGTCAAGATCCTTTTGAAGGGTAGAAGTATTGTCAGAGGTATTAAATAGTTTAACATCATCAGCAAAGGGAACACAATTGCTTGTGATGTTGTCACAGAGATCGTTTATGTAGAATATAAAAAGAGTAGATCCTAAAACACTGCCTTGTGGTATGCCACTGTTAACTGGAGCAGGATTAGATATGGCATTACCTATTTTGACCACTTGTTGTCTGTTGGACAGGAACACTGAAATCCAATCATGTAACGTTTGCTTCAAATGCAAACCTGTAGCTCCTTGTAGTTGTAACTCCATTATCACTTGCACATCCTATAAAATATTCTTTAATAATAATAGGTAATCTACAATTCAAGGGGAGATTAATTTGCTTAACTGAAATGTTCGTCTTTTATTGAATATGTTTTCTTGAATACCTTATATTCTGTTTTTCTGCACATCAAGCTACCAACCTCCACAAAGCTATTAAAACAATGTTGTTAGATCGGGTTTTGAATGTTAATAATAATGTTGGGCTGCTGTTATGTGTTTTCATTTTGATTTATGGGTTTATAGGATGGATGGGTTTGGAGAGAAGTGTTTTTAATGTATATTATAAAAGGATGATATTACCTGATGGTTTTATGTTTGGTATTTTATTATATTTTTTATTATTGTAAACCACCCCAAATCTTCATTAGGTGGTATATGCATTAATGTAATAAATTTATACAACCACCAGCAGAAACAACAACCATATAATACTGATTAATTATTAAAAATGGAGAAGTTTTTAATCATGTAAAAACCATATACAGTGTGATTCTTTTTGGGGGAAAAACAGTAGGAGTTTGGAAAAGAATCATAAGAATAGGAATTCAAAAAACTTTTACCATATTGTTCAAAAAAGACTTTTTTCAAGCATTTCCTAAAGAAATAAGGAAGAATTCATTTAAATATTGACAAAAATACTTAAAACAGTCCACTGTTTCACACTGTATGGATTTATCCTTCTGATATTGCAAACCATTAGCAATAGCATTTAGACTTATATAGTACTTCACAGCGCTTTAGAGCCCTCTCTAAGTGGTTTACAGAGTCACATATTGGCCCCAACAATCTGGGCCCTCATTTGAAAAGGATGGAAGGCTTAGTCAACCTTCAGCTGCTCAGGATCGAACTGCTGCAATTGGCTGTCAGCATAATTAGCCTGCAATACTGCATTCTAACCACTGTGTCACCATAGCTCATTACCTTGAGGTGATAAATGAATTGTATATTATAAGATACCATGTTGAGAATGTACAGTTCCAAAAGGGGCACCCATGACAGGCAGGACGAAGAAAGGGGATTAGACCAGTGGTTCTCAGCCTGGGGGTTAGGACCCTTTTGGGGGTTAAACGGCCATTTCACAGGGATTGCCTAACCATGGGAAAAGACAAATTTCCCATGGTGTTAGGAACTAAAGCTTCTATTCTGGCGCCTTGGAACATATTTTTACAATCCAACCAATCAGGCGCTTACAGTGGGGGTGTCCCTTTGACCGTCCTGCCAATCAGCTTAAAGCTCTGTTGGCAGAATTGGCACTAGACGTATGGTTGGGGGGTCACCACAACATGAGGAACTGTATTAGAAAAAATGAGAACCACTGGATTACACTAAATACTAAATACAACACACTGGAGGAACAAAATAGTGACTCGCTCCCTTATTCTTCCAAGAAAGCTAAATAGACATTCAAAATATGTTGCTGGAAGTTGAGCTTCCTCCAGGTCAGAATGAGCTACTGGAAAAGAGCCAAGTGCAAATCGTAATAGCATTGATGCTTATTAGATGGCTAGGTTAAAGCCAAAAGGAGGTCCAGCTGCTAATGTACCCAGAATCAGAAGGAAAGTTGCTGCCAAATGCACCATGATACATGGAGTATCAGAATCAAGGCGTGTTGCTGTGTGAACAAAAAAAATATTAAATATTGAGGAAATCATGGGAATCATGACTAGGGCAGATCACCTAATATCAAAGAAGCATCAGATCTGAGAACAAGAAACTAATGGCAAAAATGGGATAGCTCTCCTTATTAACAAAAGGATGTCAGAATAATTAAATACTATCCAGAAATGATAGAATATCAATTTGATTCCAAAGTGAGCAATTCAATATAATGTTAACTCCACTCTATGCTCTCGTTAATGGTAAAGGGGAAGCAAAAGGATACAGTAGCCTTCAGATTGAAGAGCTCAGTCTCTGTATTAAAACCAAAGAAAAGAGACTCAATAACTTGTAGAAACTTGCACAATAACCTTCATTTCACCTGCTAGGGAAATAATACTTAGAACTATCACACACAGAATTAGAACCTTGGATGGAAAAAAAATACTATATATATATATAGTAGCTAGATAGATAGATAGATAGATAGATAGATAGATAGATAGATAGATAGATAGATAGATAGATAGATAGATAGATAGATAGATAGATGATAGATAGATAGATAGGGAGAGAGAGAGAGAGAGAGAGAGAGAGAGAGAGAGAGAGAGAGAGAGAGAGAGAGAGAGAGATAGAAACTGGTTTTAGAAATGGCTGAGTAACAAGAAACTTTTCTCATGGTCAATAGATAATTAAGAAGGCCAAAGAATTTAACCACAGAAAGGCCTTTGGTAAAGTTGAATTGTGGGATATGCTTAGAAAAATGAGCATCCAAGAACAACTCAATGTGCTAATTTGAAACTTATAGGCAGATTAATCTACAAATGCTCAGTCTTAGACATTGACAAAAATATTCAGAACACAAAATACAAACTAGATGATCATGACCTTGTTGACGAACCTTGGAGTACTCATCTCTAATGATCTAAATGCCAGAGGCCATGGCAACAGCATTCCCAAAAAAGCATTAAGAGTGATTAACCTAATCTTGAATAGCTTCTTCTCTGGTAATATTGTATTTTTAACTAGAGCATATAAAACATTTTTAATTTTTGAATACAGCTCATTTGTCTGGAACCCACACTACATATCTGATATTAATACAATTGAGAATGTCCAGAGGTATTTCACAAGAAGAGTCCTCCACTCCTCTGTTTGCAACAGAATATCTTATGCCACCAGACTTGAAATTTTAGGCCTAGAAAATTTAGAACTATGCCACCTTTGATCTGACGCCAGTGTAGCACACAAAATTATCTGCTACAGTGTCCTACTTGTCAATGACTACTTCAGCTTCAACTTCAGCAATACATGAGCTTACAATAGAGACAAACCAGTGCTGGGCTGCTGCCATAACGCTTAATTGTGCGCAGCCCCACAGCTCTGGAATGCCACCTCACCAAAACGCGCCCGCATACGCGTCCATGTGCGTGATTTTGCTACCTGTATAGGAGCAGGAAGCATAATTGCGCTTGATCCCGCACTCACTGTTCCAGAGTTGCTGGGCTGCGCGCAATAAGGCGTTCCGGAAGCAGCCCACCTCTGATACAAATTTAACATAAATCGCACCAAACTTGATTGCAAAAAATTCGACTTCAGCAACAGAGTAGTCAACGCCTGGAATACATTACCTGACTCTGTAGTTTCTTCCACAACCCCCTAAAACTTTAACCTTAGACTGTCTACCTTTGAACTCACCCCTTTTCAGAAGAGGTCTGTAAGGGGCATGTCTAGGCGCACAAGCGTGTCTATCATACCTGTTCTAATTTCCCCATGTATTCGTAACCATTTCATGTACTCATAACCATGGTTACAGGTCTTATATATTCACAAGCATGTTTATACTTTGTAATCATATATTCACTTGACTAAATAAATAAATAAATGCATAATTAAGTACCGTATTTTTTGTGTATAAGAGGCACCTTTTTCTTCCCTAAAAGAGGCTGATAATTAGGGTGCGTCTTATACTCTGAATGTAGTTTTTTCCCAGCCCTAACTAGCTGCTAACAATCTTCCCAGCTCTTACTTTGCATGCTCTTTCATTGTTTCTCTCTGTGAAGAATGTTTTCCAAGCCCTAAGCCTTTGCAGGGTTTTTTCCATTACTCTAACTTGCTCCAAAGAAGTTTCTTTTTAGCCCTAACTAGGTACTAATAATGTTCCCAGCTTTTACCAGCTTGCAAGCTCTTTCATTGATCCTCTGAGAAGAAAAATGTTTTCCAAACCCTGTCTTGATAGGTTTTTTTTTTTCATTGCTTTACTTGCTCCAGCTCTAACCAGGTGCTAACCGTGTTCCCAACTCTTATTGGTTTGGAAGCTCTTTCATTGTTACTGTCTCAGAATAGGTTTTTTAAAGCCCTTAATCAGGAGAGAAAATAATGTGCCGAAGCTGATCAGACTAAGGACACTAGCCAGATGAATATCTGGTAAGCAGATTCTTTTCCCTATTTTCCTCCTCAAAAACTAAGGTATGTCTTATACTCCGAAAAATACGGTAGGTAGGTAGGTAGGTAAGTAAGTATGTAAGTAAGTAAGTCACAACCTGGACTAAACATGACAAAATAGACTGGCCCCAGATTGGCAAATGAACAAGACAGGGCTTTGTATTATTCATTCATTCATTCATTCATTCATTCATTCATTCATTCATTCATTCATTCACCCGTCCATCCATCCTTGCAGAAAGGTGTCTGAGCATTGGCAAACTCACATGCTACTTTCCCCGTTTTCCTTTAAATCTTTTCCCAGCTTCTTTTTTACAGACTGGCTGTGGGGGAAGGTGGAGAAGGATGATTTATGTGTATTAATGTTTTCAGCTGAATGCGGGAATCGAAGGAACAGAACCTACCAAAAATAAAGCTGACTTCTCCTAAGGAAATTCAGAATAAGAAGCCAAAGGAAGCTGAACAAATTGAAATCTCTGCTAAGTGACAACTCCTGGGGACTTTCTGCAAGAAGCCTGGGGAAGTGTGTGTTGAGTTGTTTCTCCCATCATCCTTTCCTCTCAAAGGTAAATCTTTTCCAAAAACAAAAGTAAGCAGGATGATTCAAGGACATTCCTGTTTGAGGAACCAGAAGAAGGCTGAGGATTCTAAAATAGACCCAGGTGCGCCATCTACTGGTCTCTATTGAGATGATAGTGAATTTAATAAAATTCAACCAGGCAAGACCACTAATATGATGAAGCAGATTCCATGGGAAAGGGAGTGGGGGGAGACCAAAGGTAGAAAGGAAGTACTGTAAATCAGCAATAGGATATTAGTAGCATAGTATAAAGTGACATAATATAGAGCTAAGTAATATACTGCTCAAAAAAAATAAAGGGAACATTCAAATAACACATCCTAGATCTGAATGATGAAATATTCTCATTAAATACTTTGTTCTGTACAAAGTTGAATGCGCACAACAGCATGTGAAATTGATTGTCAGTCAGTGTTGCTTCCTAAGAGGACAATTTGATTTCTCAGAAGTTTGATTTACTTGGAGTTATATTGCGTTGTTTAAGTGTTCCCTTTAAATTTTTTTGAGCAGTGTAGAATAGATTAAGACTGTAGCATAGGATTATTATTGTAGCATAGATTATTCTGCAACAGTTCAAACACAATTTATGGACTGCAAATAAAAGAACCCTTTTCCAACAGTGACCACAGTATGATTTACTTTTGTCTCTACATAGGTCTTTACAAAAATCATCATAATGATGGACTCCCAAGTTATAACTTTAAAAAGCCAACTATGACTTCATAGACACCGACTTCTCATCTCTTGATTGGCAAATTCTATTCACTGGCTGTAATGCTGCCAAAGGCCATTATAACATTTTTTTGTTTGAAGTCAAAAGACTCATTAAACTATATACGGTAGGTATTATTAATAACCCCCCCAAACCAGGAAAAACAAATTACCCATAACAATAAGGAAGCTACAATCCCCTCCCCAAAATCTCTGATGAAAAAACAAAACTGGCTATATAGCCAACTTTAAAAGCCACTACAAATCTTATGTACTAGATAAACACCAAATGCACCAACTATCATATCAAACCAAAAAAACCCCCACTTGCACACAAAATCCACCTTTGCCTTCTACAGTTTTTTAAACAACAAACTTAAAGACTCAAGATCCATCCCACCCCTAAAAGGACCTAACAATAAAGACTGTAATGATGAAACTGTTAAAGCCAACCTCTTTAACACATTATTTGGTTCAGTCCTTGTAAACAGCAACAACTCATGGCCGGTATTTCCTAGTCAAACCACAAACAATTATAATGATCTAATTCTAATTTTAACCTTGGATTGTCTACCATTGACCTCACCCCATTTCTGAGAGGTCTATAAGGGGTGTGCATTAGCACACCAGTCTGCCTACCATCCCTGTCCTAATGTCCCCATGTATTCATAACCATGTTTATACATTTTATGTATTAACAATAATGTTTATATTTTTCTGTAATTTTATATATACTTGACAAAATAAATAAAGTAAATATATCATATACAATATAAAAATATAGAACATTTTATTTATTGATTGATTGATTGATTGATTGGATTTGTATGCCGCCCCTCTCCGGAGACTCGGGGCGGCTAACAGCAATAATAAGACAGCGTACAATAATAATCTAATAATAAAAACAATTAAAAACCCATTAATATAAAAACCAAACATACATACAGACATACCATGCATAAAATTGTAAAGGCCTAGGGGGAAAGGGTATCTCAATTCCCCCATGCCTGGCAGCTGAGGTGGGTTTTAAGTAGCTTACGAAAGGCAAGGAGGGTGGCGGCAATTCTAATCTCTGGGGGGAGTTGGTTCCAGAGGGCCAGGGCCACCACAGAGAAGGCTCTGGGTTAGATAGAGATACAAACTGTTACCCCATTAGGTAGACCAGACAAATCAATCTAAGAAGGCTAAAACAACTTCTCTGAGATTAGCTGAAACAACAGAAAGTTACAGTCTAATTGTGCTGTACATTTTCCTTATACAGTGGTACCTCGAGATACGAGTTTAATTCGTTCTGGACCTGCGCTCTTAAGTTGAGCAGCTCTTATCTCGAACGACTTTTCCCCATAGGAATTAATGTAAATAATTTTAATTGGTTCCAGCCCTCAAAAAACTCACAAAGTTAGTCTAAATTATGCAAAAAGACATTGCAAGAATAAATGTAACTTTACTTATTAATAAGATGATAAGCTGAGAGCTTTCCTTCCCTTCCTCTTTTTACCGAAAACAATCAACATGGCAAACTTTTATTTTTATTCATTAAACTGTAGTTATTTATTCAACTTCACTGCCACCCAATCCTGTAGAGGGAGGAAAGAAGGGAGGAAGGAAAAGGAAAGCAAGAAATGGAGGGAGGAAAGGAAGGAAGGAAAGAAAGAAAGGAAGGAAGAAAGAAAGGGTGAAGGGACAGGAACAGAGGAAGGAAGCAAGGAAACTTATGAAAGGGGAGAGTAACTTCACTGCCACCCAATCCTGTAGAGGGAGGAAAGAAGGGATGAAGGAAAAGGAAAGCAAGAAATAGAGGAAGGGAAGGTAAAAGAGAGAAAGAAAAAGAGCAAGAAAGAAAGCAAGCAAGAGAGAAAGAAAGAAAATGAAAGAGAAATAAAAATAGAGAGGGAGAATGAAAGAAATGGAAGGAGGGAAGGAAGGAGAGAAAGCAAGAGAAAGAAAGAAAGAAAGAGAAAGAAAGAAAGAAAGAGAAAGAAAGAAAGAAAAAGAAAAAAGAATGAAAGAGCAAGAGAGCAAGAGAGAAAAAGAAAGAGAGAGAGAAAGAAAGAAAGAAAGGCAACTTCAAAGAAAGGCTCACTGAGCATCTCTCTCTCTCTCTCTCTTTCTATCCCTCCCTCTTTCTCTCCCCCCTCTCCCCCCTTTCCCTCTCCCCCCCCAGGCCGGCAGCGATGTTTTAAAACAGCCGCGCCGTTTGCGAGCTAACTCCTGAGGTGCGGAAGTTCGCCTTTGGCGTTTGGGCCACTCGGAATGTGAAATTCAAAACAGCGTTCGGATCCCCCCACCCCCAGCAGAAGCCAAGGACCCCCAGAGTGGGGCGGCAGGGGAGGCGACCGCCTCTCCACTCACCAAGTGCCGGGATACGAGCCGAGAAGAGCCGGGCTGGCTTACTTTCCTTCCTTCCCGCGCTGATGCAGAGCCACTCGAACAAAGCGTCACGCCCCCCTGACGCTTTTGGCAGCAAAAGAGCCCAGCGTCGCTTCGGAAGCCGCCGAAAGCATCAGAGGGGCGCGACGCTTTGTTCGAGTGGCTCTGCATCAGCGCGGGAAGGAAGGAAAGTAAGCCAGCCCGGCTCTTCTCGGCTCGTATCGCGGAGAGGGGCGGCATACAAATCCAAGTAATAAATAAAATAAAATAAAAAAATGTCTCTCCTCTCCCAGCTCTTATCTCGAGTAGCTCTTAAGTCGAGCAGCTCTTATGTCGGGGTTCCACTGTAGTTCAAAGGAGTCTGGTTGAGTCACTTCTGAACATTATCTTGATGTTCTGAACTTTAAAAATGTTTCCGTCCTTGTTGCCTTGGCAACAGTATGTATTTCCATCAAGGTCATTTTCCTTACTTTCTACACAAATCTAATTATTGTTTGTAATTTTGTCTGTAATTTTGTTGCTCCTTTGTAGTTCTTTATAACACACATTGTGTATAACAGTGTGTATAACATGTATAACAAGAAAAAAACACCTTATTGTGCTAGGTACTTAACAGGGCTTCACTGAGTCTAGGGTTAGCTTGATTGACAAAACAAAAAAACCCCTCCCACAAATCTAAAAACTGGATATAGATCTAGGAAAGCTGGATTAGAAAGACAATGAATGTAAAACTGGAGAAAGAAGCATTAGTAACTTTCAGTGTGCTGACGATACTTGTCTGATAGCTGGAAATGATCTGCAAGCTCAAGTAATTAAAGTTATGGAGATAAGTATAAAATAAGATTAAGTATTAAAAAAACAAACTAATTACATAAGTACATAAATCTTTAGATTTAAAAGGTATTGTAGTAATGGATAGTTTCTGTTGTGGTTGGCTCCGGGCCAGCTCCTGCAATGGGTAATTTGACCCCCCCCCCTGTCAGACTCAGAGGAGGATCGGTTGATAGACGCCCGTATGCGCAGGCTCATAGCTAAAAGGGACCAACTGCGCAGGTATTATAGAAGATAAGGAGGAACACCTGTGGCTGAGGCAATTAGGTTAGTGGGGTTGCTAATAAATTACGGGCGTTGCGGAGTGCGCATGTAGGTGCTTATCCATTTGGAGAAAGACCATTGTTTTGGTTTGAACTGTTCCAGGACTTACACAGGCTTTTTGGATATTTCACAGTTAAGTACATCTTTTGAATTTATATCCCTAACTCATTAGGGGGGCTCTTAGTGAAGGGCCTGGCATAACAGTTTCTGCCATTAAAGATCAATTATCAACAGTAAAGAACCATCACTCTAGAATTTGCTACAGTAGGAATTAAGACCTCAGAGGTGTTGGACTAGAAGACCTCCAAGGTCCCTTCCAACTCTATTATTCTATTCTATATTAAGATGCCAAGATGTACTTATACCAGTGGTGGAATCCAAATTTCTTACTACTAGTTCTGTGGGCATGGCTTGGTGGGCACGGTGTGACTTGGTAGGTGTGGCAGAGAATGGCTATTGCAAAATCTCCATTCCCATCCCACTCTGGGGCCAGCCAAAGGAGGTATTGGCCAGTTCTCTGAACTACTCAAAATTTCAATTACCGGTTCCCCAAAACCTGTCAGAACTTGTTGGATTTCACCCCTGGCCTATATCTGCAAATATTGTGCAGGTGTTCATTTTTCTATGGAATTGAAAGAAATGCAATCTTTTCACCAGACACAATCAAATAAAAATCAATCCAAAGGTCAACCGTGCCCAATTTCCAGTAACAGAGTCACCTTGTGAGGGTGATATTTTAAAATGTGATAAATAATAAGAGATAGATAGATAGAGAGAGACAGACAGACAGACAGACAGACAGACAATAGCAGATTTCTCTCGGAATGGCATTCTGAACTAGCAGTACAGTCCTTTCATTTTAGAGCTAAGTTTAGTGAAGGATGGAAGACATAAAAAAGTCAACAACAATCCAGTCCTGATGAAGAAGATATGACAAATAAATTCAAAAGAATGCCATCACGGTACTGTCTTATGTCTATCAATATCTACCCATGCAGTATTATTATTATTATCCTTTTCATCTTTTTCTCCCACCTTCTCTTATTGGTAACATTATTATGATTATATTACTTTGTTGTTTGTATGCACAATGATAGAATCAGCACCAGAAACAAATTTCTTGTGCGTCCAATTACACTTGGCCAATAAAGAATTCTCTTCTCTTCAGTTCTCATCTCTTCTCTTCTGCAGGAGGTCATTCTGGTAAGCTTTCAAAATGTTATTATTTTATCCAACAACAGTAAAGAACCATTTATGCTTGCCCTTTTTTTCTGACCTAACCCTAATCCTCAAGTAATCAAACAGCAGCAGACAGGCAGAGACAAGAGTAGGAAAGGCAAATGTTACTTTGTAGAAAGCCAGTCACAAAGACGTATCTTTTATTGACCTAAATGCCTGAGTCACTCTTTCTGTCTTTCTTCGCTCTTTTCTTAATCTGCAAGGTGTTCTTAGGCTTGGCCCTTGCCTAGCTCAGACACTTTACCCTTCACCTTTGAATCTGAAGACCAGATAGATTGCTAACAGAAGAGCTGGAGACAAAGATAAGCGCCTACTGACAACAATTTCCCAATCTGTCCAGGTGATGGTGCTGTAACTCTTTTCACAGGAAAAAGAAAGATTATTACAATCCCTAGAAATAAAATGTTTTGGTCCATTCCAATTTTGAATATCAGAAAGTAAATGCTTGAAGGTTTAAATTAGCACTGAAAAGAAGCCATTGCTTAGGGGGGAAAGACAGTTCTTATTTGCAATCCTGTAACAAGTTTTTTTTTTAATAGTACCAAGTATTTTTCTGACAAAAAAATCTTCATAACTTTCTTTATTAATCTCAAAATGTGTCTAGTTTCAAGAAGCCAAGATGATAGATAGATAGATAGATAGATAGATAGATAGATAGATAGATAGATAGATAGATAGATAGATACATAGATAGATAGATACATAGATAGATACATAGATAGATACATAGATACATGCATAGATAGATACAGACAGAGATACATAGATAATAGATGGATGGATGGAAGGAAGAAAAGAGAGAGAAAGAAAGGAAAGAAAGAAAGAATGTTTGGTCCCATTTGGAGCAATATTTTTATGAATAATTGTAGAGAAAAAAAGACTCTAGCTTTAGAACAGTATTTAATTAGGTGATACACTAATATGACATTATTCAAAGGCATCCCAGTGGTGACAGAACATACTCTGGGAGAGTTTTGTAAAACATCAAAGACCACTTTAATTTCCATCTTTAATTTATTGGTTTATTACATTATTAGTATGCTTATTAAACGTTTTCTATACTAAATACTGAAGTCTCTCAGTATTCTATAATCAAATTTTCTTCTTTTCATTAAATTAGATATACCTAGTTCCTGCAACCTCCTTCTTTTCATTAAACTAGACATGCCTAGTTCCTGCAACTGTTCTTCATATGTTTTAGCTTCCAGTCCGTTAATCATCTTTGTTGCTCTTCTCTGCACTCTTTCTAGAGTCTCAACATATTTTTTACATCATGGCGACCAAGATTGGATGCAGTACAGTATTTCAAGTGTGGCCTTATCAAAGTGGTATTAACACTTGATGTGATCTTGATTTTATCCTTCTGTTTATGCAGCCTAGAATTTTATTGGCTTTTTTGGCAGCTGTAGTATATGCTGACTCATATTTACCGTAAGTGATTGTATGGAGCAAGGTACCAGGATCAAGGTACCAAAAGGATCAGACTGAAAAAGACTTTCCTTCAAGTACTCCAGATAGATCAGCTGAGTTATCTACTTAGCCAACTTTTCTCAGTGCTTTCTTTGTCCCTTCTTTAAATCTTCTGACCCTTTTCTTCTTTCTCCTTTAAATATCACTAGAGCAGCATTATTATTATTCTGCAAAAGTTATATAACTTGGATAATTGTGTTACTCTTGCATTTACTCTCTCATTATTTCATTATCCTTTGAAGGATTGCAAACATGGACAGTTCTTGGTTCTGGAGGTCAGTGTTGCTTTTCCAGCAATTTTAAATGATTTAGACTTTAGTTAAATACAATAGCATTTTATTGTCATTTTTCTTAGTGCTGCTTTTCTATGTGACTTCATTCAAAAATATGTTCCACTGTGTGCAATTAACTTTCTCTCAAAGAAGCAGAGGTAAGATTGCAGCAATTATTCCAGATGTTAAATAAACAAATAAACTCAAATACCAGGCAGTGAACAGTCTCTGGAATAGCCAAATAGTAAAAGCCAACCTCCATAGAATTCTTTGTTCCTTTCGTATTGTGAATATATCTACTAGCTAATTTATAATAAATTAAGAAATTGGTGATTCCTGTAGCTTCTCATCGTTAGCCTAAAAAAGGGAGTTTGATGGTAAACAATGGTCTAGCTCAATTAAGATCCCTTGATATTAATTTACTTTATTAAGAAAAATATTGCCCTACCACTGCCAGTATTCCTTCATTGCTCTTTTTAAAAAAGATGCTAGAAATAGCAATTTTATCACATTTATAATTAACTAGAAATATAGCACTTCTGGTAAAAGTACTTTAACAGAAGTGCTATATTTCTACTATATCCTTTCTAGTAAGGATATGACTATATATAATTTATCTTCAAGAAAACAATAGAGGCCTATAGTGTATTTAATATAAATAATATCAGTTGATACAGTAATTCTTAACTTCTTATATATTTATTTAGTAATCACATTTATATAGCTGCCCAATCTTACCAAAAGTGGCTCTGAGTGGCACACAGCAAACAAAATCACATATTTAAAAAAATCACAGGTACAAAAAATATAAAAATCACATTAATAGCAAATATTATAGAATGGAGATATAAACCTTAGGCAAAGAGGGAATAAAAATAGCCAGCTGAACAATAAAGCCATTTAAACATGATTCCAGTTTACCAGGTGTCCCAGGATTGATAATAGAGTCAGGTCTTGGCTTACTATTTTAAAGCAAGAAAAAAAAGAATTTAAAAAAATAAAAGCATTTTCCCAGAGGAAGGATTATTATAATTAATTCCAAAATCTTATTTCAAATTTATCTGGACTCTTAGTCCACTAATAATTTTCTAAAATCAAAGTTTTTATCATCCTTTTGCTATTTATTCAACAATATTTTTCAGTCCTTAAATTTGCAGTTAAAACTTCTTTCACTAATGCAGAGGTCTTCAAGCTTGGCAACTTTAAGACTTGTGGATTTCAACTCCCAGAATTCTCCAGTCAGCATAGCTTCATTCCACCATGGTTGTCAACCCCATTTTAATTTATTTTTTTTTTAAAACAATAACAAGCTTAGAACTGCGGCGCCTAAAACACGATTTAAGTATTGCCCACAAGATCATATGCTGCAACATCCTTCCGGTCAACGACTACTTCAACTTCAACCGCAACAACACAAGAGCACACAACAGATTCAAACTTAATATTAACCGCTCCAAACTTGACTGTAAAAAATATGACTTTAACAATCGAGTTGTTGAAGCGTGGAATTCATTACCAGACTCAATAGTGTCAACTCCCAATCCCCAACACTTCTCCCTTAGACTCTCCACGATTGACCTCTCCAGGTTCCTAAGAGGCCAGTAAGGGGCGTATATAAGTGCACTGATGTGCCTATCGTCCCCTGTCCAATTGTCTTTCCTTAACTCATATATCATATATATTCTCTCTTTATCTCTTATATCATATATATTCTCTCCCTATCATCTACTCTTCTTTTTACTTTCTATCATTATATATATTACTTAATGCCTATTCTCTTCCATATGTATTGTATATTGGACAAAGAATAAATTTTAAAAAATAAAGTTTTATTTAAATTTTATAAAGGCACAGAAGAAATGTAGGCAAAAAATTTAAAGGAGTGTGCCATAAAATTCTTAATGGACTTCAAGTCTGCAATCAGCAAATGAAGTTATAACTTTTCCCACTAGAAATTATTTCAGGGTGGTCGGTCTCTTTAGAAGTACGGCCAAGCAGACATACACCAGTCAAACTTAGATTGGTTGTTGGAATCCTTGTCTTACTTGGGGTGCCAAGAAGGCCAAGGAAAAGGAGTTGACCCCATTTTTCATGGAGCTATCTTCAGATCACAATTTCTTCCTTGAAGTCCTCCAGTTCTTAACCAACTCTGAGAGGCTTACAAGTCAACCGTGCATAAACAAGTTTTAAACAACTAAGAAATAAAATCAAATAAATAATAAATATGCCACCCACAAGTTTCAGGTTCAGGATTATACAACAAATTCATATACAAAGAAAGATTGTCTCTCAATTTATCTCCTCGACAGAAATCTGTTATACAAGGAAAGTATAACCCAGAGTATTGCCCAGAAAGTAATGCACCACATTTTTTTCCCTCAGCCTACAGTAATGATATGAATGTGATATACATTATTTAAATTGTCAGGAGTGCGTGTGTAAATTTTGCGTTTCTTCAGACAGATAACGTAGCTGCAGCAGTGTTTTGAAATAGAATCTGTAAGTGATGTACATTACAAGCAGTGTGTCGTCATTGAATTTCTCACTGCGGAGAAAGAAACTATTGGGAACATTCACAAACGTTTGTGTACAGTTTATGGAGAATCTGCAGTAAGCAGAAGTACGGTTAGTTGCTGGAGAGGCCATTAGAGGTGATTGGCACAGTGCAGAAATGGCTTCGTAACCACAAGAAATGGTACCGACAGGGCATTCATACTTGTGTCTCGCTGGAGGAAGGCCATAGAACGGGACAGAGATGATGTGGAAAATAGGAAGTGTAGAAGAAACATCATTCTTTTCATTGTGTTCATTAAGTAATTGTTGAAGAAAAAAATGTGTTGCATTACTTTCTGGGTGACCCTTGTAATATGCAGATTTTTGTTGCTTTCTTAAATTTCCATAATATTGGGGCAACTTAATTTTTCAGGAGAACTGTTTCAAAGAAAGGGAACAGCAATCAAGAGTTCATTATTATCCCCTTTAAAGCTGCTGATCCCACCTTGAAATTAAACACCTTCTTTTATTAAATCCCCAGTTATCTCAATAGTTAGGAAGTTCCCCCAAATTCCTCTGAATGTACAGTAAATAAGAAGGTATTAAGAAGCTGTTCCACTTGTTTTTTCTCTTTTAGTTTAGAATAAGTAAAATAGAAATAGCATTTAGACTTACATACAGTTTCATAGTGCCTTACAGCCCTCTCTAAGTGGTTTACATAGTCAGCATATTGTCCCCAACAATCTGGATCTTTATTTTATTATTATTATTTATTAGATTTGTATGCCGCCCCTCTCCGCAGACTCGGGGCGGCTCACAACAGTGATAAAAACAATATATAATGACAAATCTAATAATTAGAATCTAAAATAACAATTGTACATTTAAAAATTTTATGGAGCTTGGAAGGCTGGAAGGCTGAGTCAATGTTGAGCTGGTCAGGATCAAACTACTGGCAGTTGGCAGAATTAGCCTGCAATACCTAGTTCTAACCATTGCTCTTAATTCCAAGATAAAGATCTCCCAATTCACTATTCTAGTACCAGATGGTGAATTTTGTTTGGACTCAGAAGCTCGGATTTAGTTATCCAGTGGTACCTCTACTTAAGAACGCCTCTACTTAAGAAACTTTTCTAGATAAGATTCCAAGATTTTTTTGCCTCTTCTCAAGAACTATTTTTTACTTACAAACCTGAGCCTCTGAAACTGTAACTGGAAAAGGCAGGGGGAAGCCTCCGTGGGGCCTCTCTAGGAATCTCCTGGGAGAAAACAGGGCCGGAAACGGTGGGGAGAAGTCTCTGTGGGGCCTCTCTAGGAATCTTCCTCTACCCTCCCTGTGGTTTTCCCAGTCGCACGCATTATTTACTTTTACATTGATTCCTATGGGGAAAAATTGCTTCTTTTACAAACTTTTGTACTTAACAACCTGGCCATGGAACGAATTCATTTCGTAAGTAGAGGTATCACTGTATTTGGATAGAGAATCATTAGGAACCCCAGATGTATAGGGTAGATAAGGAAGTCTGAAATACATTTCATACTGTAAGATTATTTCAGAAATAATCCCTGCATGGTTGGGCTCATGTACTCACTAGGAGTCAAGTTTGACTCCTGAGATTCTTTATTTTTTAATATAAAAATAATAAACAGTGGGAAAAATGCTGAATGTGCTTTTCATTAATAAGAAAAAGACAACAAGGATGATTAGGGCATTGGAAAGGAAGTCATAAGAGAAAAGTGGGTAAGTGTAGCACGAGAGCAGAATTAATAGAAGAGATTATAAGTAGCTGAAGGTTGAATTGTTGAGTCCTTGGGGTTCTTTTGAGTTTGATTATTTATTTACAGGTGTTTCATTACTCAATGATGAGGTAACATGATGTTATCTAGTGATGTAATGAAACATCTGCAAACAAACAATGACGCTTAGAGAACTAAATTCAAAGTGTTGGTTATGACCTAAAAAGCCCTTCATGGCACTGGACCAGATTATCTCAGGGACCGCCTTCTGCTGCACGAATCCCAGCGACCAGTTAGGTCCCACAGAGTGGAGCTTCTCCGGGTCCCGTCAACTAAACAATGTCGCTTGGTGGGACCCAGGGGAAAAGCCTTCTCTGTGGCGGCCCCGGCCCTCTGGAACCAACTCCCCCCAGAGATTAGAATTGCCACCACCCTCCTTGCCTTTCATAAGCTACTTAAAACCCACCTCTGCCATCAATTCTATGCATGGTATGTATGTATGTATGTTTGGTTTTTATATTAATGGGCTTTTAATTGTTTTTAACATCAGATTACTATTGTACACTGTTTTATTGTCGCTGTTAGCCACCCCGAGTCTCTGGAGAGGGGCGGCATACAAATCCAATAAATAAATGAATGAATGAATGAATAAATAAATAAATAAACACAAAAAACTCTATAAGAAGCAAACATTGGGTAGGATAGCGCTGTTAAACTATTGAAGGAGTGCTATAAAAAGTCATTGACTCATTTTGCATTATCACAAAGTATTGGACGATAATAATGGTTTTAAATTACTAGGTGGCAGATCCAACTGACCTCCAGGGAAACCTTGCTAATAATACAAACAATTCTATATCACTCCAGTTACCTAGAGAAATGGTGGGCTTCCTTTCCTAGCTATGTTCAGACAGAAGCTGAGAAAACTGTCTGAGAGATGCTTTAATTTGAATTCCTATGGTACATGAGCACAGAGAATGAATCTAATTAATCCTTTCTTTCAACGATGCATCAGTTTCATATTGGAGGGGATCGTGCTATCAGTTTTCCAGATTCTGTTGCATAAAAATATTGTCTCATACTTCTATCCTACAAAAGCATGACCCTTTTTGTCCTGGAGTTCCAAACTCCTGCTACCCAACTCTGGTCAATTCACTACAAAAGGGACATAGAAACTTTGGAACAGGATATTCATGAGTAATTATGAATAATTAGCAATGAATAACTAGTCACGTCCCCAGACGTGTCGTGCATGGAACGACCCAGAATATGAGGCAGATAGGTAGGTGTGCTGGTTGAACTGGAATGTCTTAGTAACTATTATTATAGGATACTGGCTTATATGCGTGGGGCAAATCACCAATGTGGATTATACATAGTAATATGTTGTACTAATCATTATTATAAAGCAATCAAAATGATAAAGGGACTAGAAACCAAGACATACGAAGAGAGGTTACTGGAACTGGGCATGGATAGTCTAGCACAGTGTTTCCCAACCTTGACAACTTGAAGATATCTGGACTTCAACTCCCAGAATCCCCCAACCAGCATTCACTGACTGGGGAATTCTGGGAGTTGAAGTCCAGATATCTTCAAGTTGCCAAGGTTGGGAAACACTGGCCTAGCGAAAAGGTGGTCCAGGGGGGACATGATAGCAATATACAGTGGTACCTCATTTTACGAATGCCTCTTCTAACGAACCTTTTGAGATACAAATCCGGTGTTTAAGATTTTTTTGCCTCTTCTTCCGAACTATTTTCACCTTATGAACCCAAGCCGCTGCTGCTGGGATGAAGGGGTTTCCTTTTTTTCCCTTTTTTGAAGAAAGAAGAGGGAGGGGCGGGTTGGAGGGGGAAAGAGTTTGCATTTTAAAAAGTAGAACAGCGTGCTTGCACAGGCACTGAAAGGGTGTCTTTTGAAGAAAGAAAAGGGAGGGGCGCCCCCCCTTGCCTTTCTTCCTTCCCACTCACCCTTTAGCCAAGCCTTGCTTCTTCCACCTGCCCTCTGTTCACCTCCCTTCTAAAGTTTGGGATTTTCCTGAAGGATTTGCACGCATTATTTGCTTTTACATTGATTCCTATGGGAAACATTGTTTCATCTTACAAACTTTTCACCTTACGAACTTCCTCCTGGAACCAATTAAGTTCGTATCATGAGGTACCACTCTATAGGTATTTGAGGGGTTGCCACAGAGAGGAAGGAGTCACACTATTTTCCAGGGACCAGTGGGCCAGACCAGGAGCAATGGATGGAAACTGACCAAGGAGAGATTCAACCTGGAAATAAAGAGGAACTTCCCGAGGTTGAGGGTGATCAACTAAGTGCCCCAACACTCGACATATTCAAGAGGAACTTGGGCTGTCATCTGACTGGGGTTGTGTAGGATTGCTGCTTAAGCAAGGGGTTGGACTAGATGACCTACAGGGTCCCTTTCAACATACATACATAAACCCCAGAGCTGGCTTTCCAAGAACGATCCGAAAGACACAAAGTGGCCTCCGGAGATAGGAGAATCCGAGTGTGTCCTTGACCTCAGCTGGGTATAGGCTTCAGTTAAAAAAGCAAAACACAATGAGGATGAAGAAGGTGGGAGGGGGGAGAGAGAGAGAAAGGTTCTAGCCTTTGTCATTCTCTGGGGTTGCCCTTCCTCTGTCCATAATTCTTGCCAAATAATAAAAGGCGTAATAGAGTCATTGCATATTCTAGATTTTTTTTCTCCTTTCTTGTGATTGAAAGCCTTTGTACTTTAGAACTTCGGAATGGAGTCTGTGGTTTAAAATCTTCAGAGCATTAAAAATCTATATTCCACATAAGAAGCAAGAACAAATCTCAGGATGTCTTACTGAAATTCCTCACATTTCTCTCTCCCTCCCTTGTTATTGATGTTTGCAGTTTCATTTCACTCTAATTATTCCCACTGGTGAGAAGCGGCAGGTACTCAGTCACCACGGATGGATGTGTAGCCGCCATGGCAGCTTTCTCTTGATTATGAAATTTAATGGTTCACATGGGGAAAAAAATAATCTTTCTTTTTAAAATAAGAGTTTTAAAAAGTGTTGACAGTTTGAGAATTAGCACCAGAGCTGCTGTCTAACTACCAGTCCTTTAAGTTGTCACTTTAAACCATTCACCGTACTATATCTTGCTTACTTCTCGGTAAATTCCTTGGCTTTAAGTGGATTTATACTCGCGTGGGGAAAAAGAAATAGATTTTTACTCACTGCTCCTGTAAAATGGACAAGGTATAATACGCTGTTTTAATAGAGACCTCTAGTAGTTAGGAGGGATGTTTCTTCCACCATTTAAGTTTTGAATTGATTTCCCCCCATTTTGTCCATTTTGGGGGGACGGAGCAACTATTGAAAGAGTTGTGAAGGTGGAGAGAGAATTGTAGAGATAGTTTTTGACTTATGACTGGTCACTTAGTCACCATTCCAAGTTACATAGAAACATAGAAGACTGACGGCAGAAAAAGACCTCATGGTCCATCTAGTCTGCCCTTATACTATTTCCTGTATTTTATCTTACAATGGATATATGTTTATTCCAGGCATGTTTAAATTCAGTTACTGTGGATTTACCAACCATGTCTGCTGGAAGTTTGTTCCAAGGATCTACTACTCTTTCAGTAAAATAATATTTTCTCACGTTGCTTTTGATCTTTCCCCCAACTAACTTCAGATTGTGTCCCCTTGTTCTTGTGTTCACTTTCCTATTAAAAACACTTCCCTCCTGAACCTTATTTAACCCTTTAACATATTTAAATGTTTCAATCATGTCCCCCCTTTTCCTTCTGTCCTCCAGACTATACAGATTGAGTTCATTAAGTCTTTCCTGATACGTTTTATGCTTAAGACCTTCCACTATTCTTATAGCCCGTCTTTGGACTCGTTCAATTTTGTCAATATCTTTTTGTAGGTGAGGTCTCCAGAACTGAACACAGTATTCCAAATGTGGTCTCACCAGCGCTCTATATAAGGGGATCACAATCTCCCTCTTCCTGCTTGTTATACCTCTAGCTATGCAGCCAAGCATCCTACTTGCTTTTCCTACTGCCCGACCACACTGCTTATCCATTTTGAGACTGTCAGAAATCACTACCCCTAAATCCTTCTCTTCTGAAGTTTTTACTAACACAGAACTGCCAATGCAATACTCAGATTGAGGATTCCTTTTCCCCAAGTGCATTATTTTACATTTGGAAACATTAAAGTGCAGTTTCCATTGCTTTGACCATTTATCTAGTAAAGTTAAATCATTTACCATATTACAGACCCCTCCAGGAATATCAACCCTATTGCACACTTTAGAGTCATCAGCAAATAGGCAAACCTTCCCTACCAAACCTTCCCCTATGTCACTCACAAACATATTAAAAAGAATAGGACCCAGAACAGACCCTTGTGGCACACCGCTTGTAACCTGTCTCTGCTCAGAATACTCGCCATTAACAATAACTCTGATGTCTACGCTTCAGCCAGCTTGAAATCCACTGAACTATCCAGGGATTAAGTCCAATCTTCACTAATTTATCTATCAGCTCTTTATGTGGAACTGTATCAAAGGCTTTGCTGAAGTCCAGATAGGCAATATCCACGGCACCACCTTCATCCAACACCTTTGTGACATAGTCAAAGAAATCAATGAGATTAGTCTGACATGATTTGCCTTCAGTAAAGCCATGCTGATTTGGGTCCAATAAGTTATTGTTTTTTAGGTGCTGATTTATCCTCTTTTTCAGTAGAGTTTCCATCATTTTAACTACAACTGATGTCAAGCTAACTGGCCTGTAGTTACCAGCTTCTTCTCTACTGCCCTTCTTGTGGATAGGCACAACACTGGCCATTCTCCAATCCTCAGGAACATCTCCTGTTAACAGGGATTGGTTAAACAAATCAGTCAGGGGGGGGTAGCAATGACAGATCTGAGTTCTTTAAGAACTCTGGGGTGGATGCCACCTGGACCCATTGACTTATTTATCTTTAATCGTTCAAGTTCTTCTAAGACATCGGCTTCTAAGATCACTGGAGCTGAATCCGTACAGCTGGAAGCAATGCTATATCCCTCTATAGTATTATTTTGCAAGGTGTCTTTTGAGAAAACTGAACAGTTTTCTCAAAAGACACAGAACCTGCCCCCCAAATCCTCGGAGAAGGGCAGCATACAAATCTAATAAATAAATAAGTAAATAAATAAATAACTTATAAGCTGGTTCCGAAGATTCAATGGCTGTCCACTCCACATGGTCACATGACCACATTTTGGTGATCAGCAATTGACCTGCATTTATGGCTGTGTACAATGTTTCACAGTCACATGACTATAACTTACAACAGTTTTTCAGCAAAAATGTCCCATAGCGAACAAAAGGTTGACTTTACAGCCTTGGAATTTGCTGAGTGACCACTAAAAAAAAAAAAAAGTATAATCAGTGCTTGCTTTATGACACTTTTATTTCTTTCCTAATGGGTTTGCACACATTATTTGCTTTTACATTGGTTCCTATGGGAAAAATTGCTTCTACTTACAAACATTTCTACTTAAGAACCTGGTCACAGAACGAATTAAGTTCTTAAGTAGAGGTACCACTGTACTTTCTTTTCCGAACAGGGTTTTAATGCTACTTTTGTCTTTTATGAGGCCAATCCTTGCACAAGCAATACTGGTAATGTCAGTAATTCTGTAACATTTGTTTTTCTTTCTTTTGCTGCTCAGGGAATCTGCTGAATTTATTTTCAAACCACAGCTGTAAAGGGCTACTACAGAGCGAATATGAGCTCAGAATACCCTGTTTCTGTTTAATCATCATATTTACAAAGAGAATACAAATATAAGGATTAAACAGAAATGTAAATCTCTATTTATGAATAGTATTGTATTTCCACAAGCAAGACAGGTGATCCAGTCTAGCCTACATCATAAGGTCGTTGTCAAATACATGGAGGCCAAAATATTATAATTCAAATAAAATAGATTGTTCTTTTTAAACATATACAAATTGGTAGTTCATTAGGCCTCAACAATAAAACAGAATGAATATATACAATTCCTGGGTCAAGAACAAGTTTCATTCCCTAACTCTTTTTAATTCAAATTTGTATCTAAGTTAGAACACGTTGCCATACTTTCCTTGTGCATATCAGGAATGAACAACAACAACATAAATTTAATTATAACATTGCTATAAGTTTAAACTTATAACTTTTACATCTGGTTTCCTCTGTAACTCTCTATGAGAGTGAAAGTTGGACCTTGAAGAGGATGGACAGGAAAGGTACTAATGAATTTAAACTTTGGTGTTGGAAATAGCCAAGAACAGAAACAAATGGATGGATCACAGAACATATCAGCTGAGAAGTCTCATTTGAGGCACAAATAGTCAGGCAGAAATTAATAATAATATAATAATAATTTATTAGATTTGTATGCCGCCCCTCTCCGAAGACTCGGGGCGGTTCAAAACAATAATAAAAAACAATATTATAGCAAAACAAATCTAATATTAAAAAAGAAGCATATAAAACCCTATCATATTTAAAAACCAAAGAGCACATACATACCAAACATAAAATATAAAGAGCCTGGGGGAAAGGTGTCTCAACTCCCCCATGCCTGGTCGTATAGGTGGGTCTTGAGTAGTTTACAAAAGACGAGGGTGGGGCACTTCTAATCTCCGGGGGGAGTTGATTCCAGAGGGCCGGGGCCACCACAAAGAAGGCTCTTCCCCTGGGGCATGCCAAACAACATTGTTTAGTCAACAGGACCCGGAGAAGGCCAACTCTGTGGGACCTTATCATATTTTGGACAAATTGTGCAAAGATTTGGCTGTTTCAAAAGGAAAGCTGCAATGAATATGCTACTGGGAAACTTTAAGACCTTATTGGGAAGAAAAAATCCTGGAAAAGGTCTGTCCATATAACTTCTAAGAGTTAGCACTGACTTTGAAGGCACATTAATAGGGGTACCATGCAGGGGTGGGATTGAAATTCTTATAGCAACCATTTGTCTGGTTGCTGGGTGGACATGGCCATGGGGCATGGCCTACTCGGCCTCCTGCATCATGGCAGGAGGCATTTTTGCCCTCCCCAGGCTCCGGAGGCTTTCCTCAAGCCTCCTGGAGACTGAAAATAGCTTCTCCTGGGCTCCAGGGGCCCTCTGGAGGCCGAAAATGGGCTCATTTCCAGATTTCCGGTAAACCAACTTTTTGCCCTGCCCCAGGCTCCAGAGGCCTGAGAGAGGCTAGAAATGTCAGTTTCTGGACTTCCAGTAGGCCCATTCTTTGCCCTCCCAGAGCCTCTGCGCAGGCCCTGCACTTACCTCTCATCCAAATCGGGCCGCATGGAGATGCCTTGGAGGGATGAGGTGGGACAAGCGGAGTGGCAATTAGCAAACCAGATGTAAAAATTAACATCCAGTTCACCTGAAGCGGTCTGAACCAGCTGAATCACACCGTTGGTACCATAGCCTAATGATTAAGACTTTAAAAAAATGTTTTTGTCAAATACGTATTGGTAGTATACAAAGATATAACAAAAAAAGACTATCAGATATAACAATGTTTATATACATGATACTAGTAAGAGAGAAATATTAACCCCAGCATGCCCCTTGGGTTTGTCAACTGGAAGATTAGCAGTTTGGGTCCCAGGTACCACATGACAGGGTAAGCTCCAATCCTTGCCCCTGCTTCTGCCAATATAGCAGTTCGAAAGCATGCAAATGCAAGTGGATAAATAGGTATCACTTTAATGGGAAAATAACAGCATTCCATATATATGGTCAAGTTGGCCACATGTCTACAGAAGCATCTTCAGACAATGCTGGCTCTCTCAACTAAAAAACAGAGAATAGCACTGCCCCTTAAAGTCAGACATAACTAGAAGGGGAAACCTTTACCTTTTATTATTTTAATGTTGATTTCAATCTTGGATCTTAGTACAGTAGTACCTCTAGATACAAGCTGCTCCACATGCGAGTATTCCAAGTTATGAGTCGAGACACGAGCAAAATTTCTGTTCGACACCCAAGCTCAAATTCGGGATACAAGCCGAGCTTCCACTAGGTGGCGCAAGAATTCCATGCTTCCTGTTATCTCGGCGCGAAAAACAAAGTCTAACGGCATTCGTTCGAGATGCGAGTTGATTGACATACGAGCTCGGGTCTCGAACGAATTAGACTCGTATGTCGAGGTACCACTGTAATTTAAATTTTTACATTTTTTAGTTGGCCACCTTGCACATTCCCTAGAATGTAGAGGCAAGATGTACATAAATAAAAGTTTTCTTTTATTTTCTAGTCTGCGGAGAGGGGCGGCATACAAATCCAATAAATATAATATAATAATGTTTGGGGACCACATTTCTCCAATCCACAGATATTTTTTCTCCCTCAATGACTACAGCTTACTTTTAAAAAGCTATACATACAGCTCATAATGGCATGAATTGCATCACATCTAGTTTGCAACACTAACCAATAATTTCCCAAAAGGGAGATTTTGTTCCCTCCATTTATATAGCTCTTGCCATTCCTTTCAAATGCATAATTCTCAAACAATGCTCTGGATGTTTAACAAAAAAGCATTGACAGTTGTTCATTACTTGTTATTTCCAGTGGCAAATTGAATTTATTCTGCATTTTGACCATTAATTTTGATTTTTGTTTGTTATCTTCTAAAGGAGAATAATATTTTAATGAAGCACTCATGGGTAAGGTATGGAACTCTTGTATTATTAATGAAATGGCCAAACCTTATGTGTGAATGTCCTTTCTTTTACCATATCATCCTCCATTCAGCAGTTTATCTGTTCCCAGATGTGCCATAATTTAATGAAATCCCATGAAAGGCTTAATTCCCATGAAAAAAAGGAGTCACTTAAGAGAGATGTGCAATCTGAAAATGTGATAGATAAATATAATAAATAATAAAGTTCTCTGACATATTTTTATACCGGGAACCATGAGCAACAAGACGGTTACAAAGAAATGGATATGTTTGTAACTGTGAATGCACCTGTGGGCATTTTACACAATGCCACGGAATTAAGCAAATTGAAAAATATCGTCAAAAGAAGTTCTAAGGTATCTAGATCAGCAGATAAAAAAACAATAGTTTCTTTCATTAGAAATTAAAATTTGAGGTCTACAGACACCGATTCTAGTAATGTAAATTAAATCTGTGATAATGTTTCCATTTTAATATAATTGCTGGTGATGCATGGAATGATGGTGGTGCAGTAGTCAGAAGGAAGTATGGCAGGCTAATTCATTGCTCGCTGCCAGAAGTTTGATTCTGACTGTCTCAAGATTGACTCAGCCTGCTCTTCTTCTTCTGAGATTCCTAAGATGTGGACCCAGATTTTTGGGAGTAGTATGCTGACTCTGTAAACCGCTTAGATTGGGCTGTAAAGCACTGTGAAGCAGTATATAAATCTAAGTGCTATTGCTATATTGGGGCATTCCCAAAAGATAAGATAATTTCACCATTTCCAAAGCCTCTCAATTCTTCAATAACATTTGTATAGAGTATGTGGCATTGTTGTGGTTAGCTCTGGCCCAGCTCCTGCCCCAAGGACTGTGGATATGAGGGAGACATCCACATGCCGCAGGCCTGTTTTGCTTCTGGTGGAATCTGCTGATGAAAGCTCCTCTGACCAAGAAGACATGAGTGACAGGGAAGAGGACAGTGTGGCAGACAGCTCAGAAGGAGATCAATTATCTAGCTCCTCCTTGGATTCGGAACAAGAGTTAATGATACAGCCACGCATGTGGAGAGCGATGTATAGGCAGCAACAACTGAGAGATTATTATCAAAAAAAATGAGGCCACCTGTGGTTGGGTGCGGCTGTGGTAATTAATGAGGCTGCTATAAATAGCAGTCTGTGGGTTTGGCCATTGTGGAGGATTATCTGATCGTTGTGTTTCATGACTGCTTTGCTGACTTTGATCTTTGTGTGCTGATTTTTCCCCGCTTTGAAAGTAAACCAGAGCAAAGTGTGTTTCACTTTGTGAAAGAAGAAGGACTGTGAATTGCCTCACAGCTGCAATCTAAGTATCACAGAACTGATAAGGGACTTGTACAAATTACCAGTTTGTTTGGAGACGAGTGCTTAGTTTATTTGAATTTTCGGTATAAAGAACATTGTTTTAAATTTTCAAACGTGTGTGTGTGAAATTTGTATCTGTGAATTTTCAGGAGGATTCTACCAGAGAGCTCGACAGAACAGGCATCAGCTAATATCCAAATTTCCTTGAAAATTATTCTCCAATACCATAACATACTTCTCAGTTGCGCTGGTAAGTTGGTTGTTCAATTTAGAGTACCATTACACTCATTACACTGGTTTTAAAACATGGAAATTATTTATCATCTGAAATCTGAGAATTTCCATTTCAAGGCAACTGAACTAGCAATTTTCCAAATACGTTTCCATAGTCATGTAGCCAGCATGACTCCATGGAGTGCTATTACCTTCCCACCGAAGTGGTACCTCTTTCATCAACTCACATTTGCACTGCTAGATGAGCAGGAGGTAGGACGTGTGGCCCTCTGGTCTTGAACCTGGGCTGCTGGATTTCCAACCTCATGTCTTCACCACTAAGCCACCACTTAGCTCTGAAATCTTATGATTTATTTATTTATTTTCTCCAATACACAATACATATTGAAGAGGACAGACATGAAGTATTATATATAAAGAAAAGATATAAAAGTAGAGGAGAAGATATATGAAAGGAAGAAAAGGTATATGATATATGAGATAAGGAGAGACAATTGGACAGGGGACAAAAGGCAGGCTAGTGCACTTATGTACGCTCCTTACTGACCTCTTAGGAACCTGGAGAGGTCAATCTTGCATAGTCTAAGGGAGGAATGTTGGGAGTTAGGGGTTGACACTACGGAGTCTGGTAATGAGTTCCACGCTTCGACAACTCGATTGCTAAAGTCATATTTTTTACAGTCAAGCTTGGAGCGATTAATATTAAGTTTGAATTTGTTGCGTGCTCTTGTGTTGTTGCGGTTGAAGCTGACATAGTCATTGGCAGGCAGGACATTGCAGCATATGATTTTGTGGGCAATACTTAGATCGTGCTTTAGGTGTCGTAGTTCTAAGCTTTCTAGACCTAGGATTGATAGTCTGCTTTCGTAGGGCATTCTGTTTCGAGTGGAGGAGTGAAGGGCTCTTCTGGTGAAGTATCTTTGGACATTTACTAGGGTGTTGATGTCCGAGATGTGGTATGGGTTCCAGACAGATGAACTGTATATTGGTCTGGCAAAGGTTTTGTAGGCTCTGGTGAGTAGTGTGAGATTGCCGGAGCAGAAGCTGCGTAGGATCAGATTAACAACTCTAGAAGCCTTTTTGGTGATATTGTTGCAGTGGGCTTTAGCACTTAGGTCATTTGCTATTAGTATTCCAAGGTCTTTTACCGAGTGGGAGTTAGCTGTGAGATTTTGTTTATTCAGTTTATATATGAGGTTTGGATTCTTTTTGCCATGTGGAGGGCAGAGCATTTGTTGGTTGATATTTGAAGTTGCCAGGTGTTGGACCAATCAGAGACAAAGTCGAGGTCTTTTTGGAGAGTAGATGTGTTGTCCGTGGTGTTGAATAGTTTTACATCGTCGGTGAAAAGAACACAGTTGCTTGTGATATGATCGCAGAGGTCGTTGATGAAGAGAATGAAAAGAGTAGGAGAATAAGATAGCTCCTCCCAGAATTCTGGTGAATTCTTCCCCCACCTTTCCCATGCTCGCCACAATTCTAAACTTGAATTTCCTTAATCCTATCCCTTCCACCCCTCTTCTGGATGAATACTGATTGATTACAAACTGGAATATAATATCACTCCTTCCTATCCTTGTCTTCTTACACTACCATGGAATTACATTATTTGACTTTGTAATGCTTCCCTCCATGTTTTAACATTGCTTTTGTTCTTACAGAACCAAATATTTCCTTGCAATTTGCCCTTAACAGACAATCCTTTCTGTAGAAGTTTGTTTAATGGCAGTCAGACATAATTTCCATCTTTTAAGGTCAGGCTGATCTCTTCAAAGGTTAGAGGATATGCCAGTGTAAGGCTGACTGTTTTCAATAGTTATGCTACGGCTTTTAAAACTAATCCTTGTGGGGAATAAGAGATGTCAGAGCAATATTATACAGTAGTTACTAAATACAACGAGTCCTATATATAGCTTTAAAGTGTTCTTACTTCTTAACATTGATTTGTAAATTAATTGTTCCTTGTTACATTGAAAAATTAATATGGTGGGAAATATTCATAAGCGTAATGCAGTGATGAAAAGACAGCTAGAACATTAGGAATTATTTTACAGAAAAGAGATTTCTGTGCATATATTTTCCCCATATGAAACTCAACACCAAGACTTGAATGTGCTTGAAATCTTGGACACTGATACTGGAGTTGGATTAAGGTCAAGGACACCCACAGGCAAGTAAAAAAAGATATGGTAGATTAAGCCTAGTAGGATTCAATTGGTTAAAATTATGTTCTACTTATTTGTAAACTTAACCACTTAACATTTGTGCATGTATGCACAGAGGATGTACAGTCAGAGTGACAGATTGGTATTTGAAAGTTCAAACGCTCCTAGCAAAAGATTGACATGATGTGATTGGCAACAGGCGGATGAGGGGCTCATTCAATGTTTTCAAGAATAGGATAAAAGCATTATACAAACTCAACAACAAAATATAGAATACAAAAGATTGAGTTCCTTAGCACTATGCTCAGAATCTCAAAATAAAAAAAATCAATACTTTCATCTGAGTTACAGAAGGAAATCCATGCCACTTTCTTTGCAAGGATACACATTCTTCAGTTCAGTCTTTGTAAACAGCAGTGGCTCATGTCCAATATTTCCTAGCTGTACCACAGATAATTACAACGATCTAATACATATCGACTTTACAGAAGCTAACATTGAAAAGGCACTATGCAATCTAAAATCATTTCTATCTATTGAACCAAACGGACTATGTGCCTACTTCTTAAAAAAAGCTTTCCACTGCCACAGAAGAACCTCTAAGCACAATCTTTGAAAAAAATATGTCAGGACCAACTTGTTTCCCAACCTATGGTCACTAGCCATGCTCATCCCTATCTTCAGAAAGGGAGAGCCCAGCCTAGTTAAAAATTACAGGCCAATTTCTTTATGTTGCATCACCTGCAAAGTCATAGAATCAATTATTAAGCAATCCATTATCCACTACTTAGAGACAAACGACCTACTCGAACTAACAATTTGGTTTCAGAAAAAAAAAATCCCGTAATCTACAATTCCTACACTGTAAAAACATATGGACTACACAACTCGATTAGGGAAAAGCAATAGATTTACATAGACTTCTGTAAAGCCTTTAATTCAGTGGTACATGACAGTGGTTTAGTAGTTCTGAAGGTAGAAAACAAAAGTAGAAAATTAAACTGGTAAGTCACTTTGCCCGAGAAGAAATTTGGGACTTATTTTAAGCTTAAAGGAAACACATTGAAAAGCTTGGGAAAGCAACTAATTAGCAAATGTAAGATTTAAAAAAATAAATAATTCAGAAGGTTGTAACTAAAACCCAATGCTAGAAAATTCTGAGAACTTTTGAATTAACTATGGATTAAGAAGGTATTGGATCTAATTTATATCAATGTTTACAATTTTTAAAATATACAAAGGCATGGAATATAAGCAGAAGACCTATGAGTAAGAGTGCCATCTGCTGGTGAGAAGTTTCACATTAACTGTTCACCAGTGATTGTTTACTCAGCTGTTGACCTTGAAGTGAGAGCTTATTTTAGTCAATATAAAGCACTGGTTATTTTGTCTCCAATTGTTACAAAAAAAGGGATTCTCATCTGCTGGCTGACTGAACTTTGAATGAACTTTGAAAAGGCTACATTAACTATCAAAATGGTTACTGTATTTGGCACAGAGGAAAGAAATTTGCATTTGGCTGTTGTAGAGACATTCTTAGACAGCTGGATTTATTATAAAGGCTTGTGTCTTGACAGTGATGACATGGAAGCGAATTTTACACTTTTCTTTAAAGACTATTGTGAAGACTTAAGGAGACATTTTAAAGAATTTGAACATGGAATTAGGAAGAAAATACAGAAAGTTTTGGATAAAAAGGCAGTTTCTAATAATGATTATAATAAGGATAACAATAAAGAGTGTGAAAATATGATAGCAGATACAAAGCAAAGAATTGGAGAAGAAAAATCAGAGGAAAATGACCAGATGGAAGAAAATATAGACGATCACAAAGATAAAAGGAACCAAGATTTTGAAAATGGACAGATTAACAGACACATTACTTACTATGATGATCATATTGGTTTTATTGATGATGTGGAAGGAGAAGAAACAGAATTATAGAGACAAAAAGAAAGAAGACTTTGCAAATGGACAGACTAATGATCACAGTTTATATTTATTTATTTATTTATTAGATTTGTATGCAGCCCCTCTCCGTAGACTTATGATTACACTAGGATGAATAGTGATAAGAAAAGGATATGGTATGGGCAGAGGTAGTGGATATGGAAAATTAAAACGGAAATAGAGGGGAAAGATTGAGAAGAACAGGAAGTGTATACATAATGAGAAAGAGAAAAAAGAAAAGTGAAAGAAATTGAAAAAAGAAAAAGTGAAACAAAATGACAAGAAGGAAACTAGGGGAGATTAGAAAAAGAAAATGGAAGTTTAAAGTAAATGGGTGATTGGGATTTGTTTATTACACAATATTTTTTTTGCTTTTTTTAGTACTATTTTAGGGATCACAAATTATTATAAGCAAATATAACTACTAATAAAAACTTAAAATTGTTAAATATTTACATGAACTAAGAGGGAGAAATATTTAAAAAATGAACTGAATGCAGTAATGGGATATAAATTGATAGAATTGACCAAGTTTAAAGTTGGTAAATATCTATATGTTATTGGAAGAAAAGTAAATGATAGTAAAAGTAAAGTAAATGATATAAGGTTTATAAAATGTATGTAATCTGAATGATTATTAATTGGATTTGAATTAAATTATATTGATGAATATATATGTGTGTGTGTGTGTGTGTGTGTGTGTGTGTGTGTGTGTGTGTTTTCATAGATTTTCACGGGTACAGTTATGAAGGTCTTGGCATATTCGGGTTTCTTCTATACCCCGCCTAAAATACTAGAATACTATTAGCTTAAATATTTCCCAAGCATTTCAGCTACTGAGATCTAAGTAGATATCATCTGAAAAACAAACAACCTAACCACAGGTTTGGTAGATGGTTGACTTTTATCAGGGTTGCGATGGAGATGTGAGATGACTTCTCTTGCCCATCTTTTATTTGCAATGGAAAATGAAATTGCCTGAAATAAGGAGGGACAACATGCAGTGCTCCAAATGTTAGTCAACTGATACGCTCATCATTTCTCACCACTAACAGTGCTGGCACTCACTGACGTGCTATCTTGATCAGCAGCTTACAGAATTAGCAGAAAGGCTGTTCAAAGCATGTGGAAAGAAATGTTTCATAAAGTAGGATAGCACAAGCAAAACAGTGATATCTTTTGGAAGGCTGGCATGCATGAGCAGACTGCACTTTCAGTTGGGACTTTCAGCAAACCTGCTGCATGTGTTACACATATGTGTATAATACATAAGTATCTAAAAATGTTGTGTAGCCAGTTTGGTCCAGTTCTTGCAAAGTGGTTTTTACATTTTATATTTTGCAAAGAAAAGGAGAAGAAGTTATATCTGGTCCCTTCCCACATACACTGTCAAATTCATATTTATTTATTGTTTATTATTTATTTTATTTATTTAGATTTGTATGCCGCCCCTCTCCGCAGACTCGGGGTGGCTCACAACAAGTGAAAAAGACAGTTTGCGACAAATCTAAATTCCTATTAAAAAACATTTAAAAGACCCCATTTTCTAACACACATACATACACACATACCATTCATAAATTGTACGCCCAGGGGAGATGCCTCAGTTCCCCCATGCCTGATGACACAGGTGGGTCTTAAGGAGCTTATGAAAGGCAAGGAGAGTAGGGGCAGTTCTAATCTACTGGCACATATATAGAATTGTTTGTTTGTTTTCCCACTGCCCTCCTTACAAGAAATATATTGGGTCTTCTTTTACATTCGTAAGCACCAAATACATTTGATTGTCATTTTTGTTGTCGTTGTTCCTGCTCCTTCGGTGTCAGGGATTAAATAAGTGTGTCACAGCACAAAGGAGCTACTCAGCAAAGTGAATAAAAGTCTACTCTAAGAAAATCCCATTTATTTCTTATGGTTCTTCCACCCCATTGGTACCCTGGGAAATGTAGTCTTGATGCAGCAGGATTCAGAAAAGATAATTTTCTTCCCCAAAATACGGTCTCTTTTTTGTCCCTTCAGCTTTCCATTGACAGCATCCCTAAAGAATTTGTTATTTTTCAGGAAAAACAAATGCAAATTCTTCTGTTGATGAATATGCATGGCAAAAACTCCAACAGCCACTATTTGAGAATGGTTTTTATTTTCATCCCCAGGTCAAAAAGTAAGACAATCCCTTACTGCTGCTTGGGCACAAACTGGCTAATTTCCACAAATGCAGCTCAGATATGGCATCTAGTAACAAAGTAAATAAATATTTTGGTGCCAAAGCCATAAAATTTTGCAAGCACTTCTGTCCATCCCTGTCGGCCCAAGGATAGAACTTCCTTGTTGCATTAGATCTGACAATGTATTATTTTTAAAGAAAATAATTTGTTAATTTGTGCTGAAACAACCATTCAGTTGTGTGTGGGTATATACTAAATTTGTCTAGTAAACATGTCTAGTACATTTGTTGCATTTCTCAGGCTTTCTAATAGGCACAGTTCTCCCTCCTCCAACTCTGCTTACTTTCTCTAAAGCCTGTCAAATGTTCCAGTTATTCCAAATACTAAAAATACTTTAAAAGCTAATTTACATAATTGCGCAAAACTACTTACATAGTTCATCAGCAGTATGTCCATCCCCACAATGTATTCTTCTTACACATGAAACATTTCCATATAGACAACCTTAAGATCACAGTTTCTTTGTGACTCCCGAATAGAAAGCAGACAGTTCATCTCTGATAATTGCTAATAAAAATAGTTCCTTTCGACAGGAATTTCTCTGCTGATGCAGTTTCAGGCTCACTGGAGGAACAGAAAGTCCTGCAAACAAAACTATTCTTGATTTGTTGTCTTACAATATTGTAGGAACACATGCATCAAAAAGCTGACTACTATGGCAGCAGCTACTTAACTTTTTAAACCATCCCAATTAAAACAACAGCAGCAACAACAACACTATTTTGAAGTTCATTGATGCTTCTTTCCTTAATGACCAGTACATTTAGCACAATTTTTGGGGAAGAGATAATCTCAGAAAGGGTACCTTGGCATGGTAATGTCCTTGTTATCATTTGTGTAGTGTGGCTCTGAAACATCTTTTTATAGTTTCTCTGTGGTCCTGTACAGGGGTGGGCTGCTAGCCGGAATGCTAAATTGGGCTCATCGCCACGGCTCATGAGTGCTTGCGGGGTCAGCGTGATTTTGCTTATGCACCTGTGAAGATAGCAAAATTGTGCATGGAGCCGCAGGTGTGGCCATGTTTCGGTGACGGTTTTTTGCTTCCGCATATGCTGAAACACAGGCGCACCTGTGGCTCCATGCACGATTTTGCTATCTCCACAGGTGCAGAAGCAAAATCACTCTGGCCCCGCAAGCAGCCACAAGCTGCGGCAGTGAACCCAATTTAGCGTTCCAGCTGTAGCCCATCCCTGGTCCTTGTTCTGTCTGGGTCACTCCGGAAGCTATAACCAACCCAAAAAGATAAGCCAGACACACTGTAAAATTCAAATACAGTTTTATAACGTTCAAGGAAAACGAAGCTAACAGAAAATGTCCTTATAAAGGAGGAAAACACTGGAACTCCAAATATATACACGAAGGTAATTGTCCATGCATCAATATAGGATTCTTGCTGCCAAGACGAGACTGTAGATAACAGATCTTCACCTCCCACGGTTCTTCAAGACTGCTGGGCCACAAGCCAGGAACAGAGACGCCGAGAAACAATGCAGGTTACAGGAACTCCAAACTGATAACACTCCACATGGCTTCAATAGCTTGCCTGCCTTATAAACCCTTCACTGCTAATGAGGACCACACCCAAGCCCTGGTGTTCCTTATTCAATGCTGATAATATTTCCTTAATTGCTCCTTCCTTTGATCTAAACGTCTCTGTTGCATGTCAATGACAGCTTGTGCCTCGTCACCTAATGACTCCAAGCTACTGGCAGGGGAGAGCCCCTCCCCGGGGCTCCCATGCTGTTCTTCCTCGTCACATTCCTGACTGGACCCTCCCCCGTCCGACTGCTCAGCCCCCTCCTCTTTGCTGTCAGCCTCCTCTGGGCATGGAGCCAGCAGAGACGCAGCTGGCCTTTGATCTGCCTCAGGCTGAACCACAACAGTCCTGTATCAAAACATGCCTTAACTTCATGTCAGCAGAGAATTCTGATTTGACTCTATCATGGTTCTTATTGCCCCTGGTTTTGGGTTTAGCTCCGTGAAGTAAGAAAGGTGGTAGCTTGCATCATGTGATTGTAGCTCAGCAACATATCACATGCCTCACACACTGAAAGCAGATGGGTGAGGTTTTTCTGTAGATAGAATGAAAAATATCAGGCCTGATGGAAATATTATTATTATTATTATTATTTATTAGATTTGTATGCCGCCTCTCTAGATCAGTGATTTTCAACCTTTTTTGAGCCGCGGCACATTTTTTACATTTACGAGACCCTGGGGCACATGGAGCGGGGGGGGGGGGGCTAAAAAAAGTTTGGCCAAAAAAATTCTCTCTCCCTCTTCCTCCCCTTCGCTCTATTTCTTTCTCCCTCCCTCTTTCTCGCCATTCCTTCCTCTTTCTTTCTCTCTCTCTCCGTCCCTCTTTCTTTCTCTTCCTTCCTTCCTCTCTTCTTTGCTCTCTTTCTCTCTCCCTCCCTACGTCCTTCTATGTCTTTCTCTCTCCTTCCCTCCCTCTTTCTCTCTCTCTCTTGCTTTCTTTCTCTTGTTCTCTCTCTCTTTCTTGCGTTCTTTCTCTCTCTCTCGCTCTTTCTCTCTCTCGCTTCCTTTCTCTCTCTCTCTTGCTTTCTTTCTCTCTGAGCTTCGTGGCACACCTGACCATGTCTCGCGGCACACTAGTGTGCCACGGCACACTGGTTGAAAAACACTGCTCTAGATAGACAAGACGAATGAAGCAGATTCTTTCTCCAATTGTTAGCCTGGGAAAACTCTGATTCTCCAGGTTCTCATGAACCTGAGCACCCAAAGGCTCCACCAGCATAGCCAGTGCTGAGAAATGCTTGCCATTCAGCAAAAACTGGATTGCATGGGTATTTTACTCTATTTTTCTCATTATCTGGCTACCACATTTTGATTTAGGAAAGCTTGCTCTGTGTTTATAACTACAAGTTTGTATTTAATAGCACCTAAATGTTTCCCGAAACAAGCCTGTGTTTGTTAAATCTGCTCCTTATACCTTAATGCTCTCAGAGATTTTTTCCATTCTTCTAAGCTTTCCCAAGTGGCCAAAAACCACAAGCCAAATAACTGCCCAGTACAACTTTTATAAATTAGCGAATAATCCTTGCTCTGCGGAGGTCACCTATATGGTTAAGTACAATTAAAGCTAAATAGCTACTTGCTGGGAGCTGGCCAAGGAAGAACACTACAAACTTGAAGCATTTGCATTCTTTCTGGATAAAGTACATTTACTATGATGCTATAAAGAGGTTTTTTTTAAAGTGCCCAGTATATTATGAGAGATGATTCCTTCACAACAGGGACATTGGTTTAGGAAGATAATTTTTAAAGTATTCAGAATTCATAATGGCTTCTTACCGTGATCTTCTTAGGAAATAGATATAATTTCGATATGAGAAGTGGCAAAAAAGAAAAAAACAGGCAGCACCCAAGCTGCGGCAAGGATTTTCTTACTCCTCTGAGTGTGATGTCAGCAACAGCCAGAACTATTTCACACTAGATGCTTTAAATTTTCTTAGCTGCTTTCTGTGCATGCCAGAGCAGGAAAACAGACATACATCATTCAATCAGTCTTTGTAACCTTATGCATTTATCTAAAATATAATGAGCTCATCTAACAAGCACACATTTAGAGACATACTTCATACAGATAGCAGGGAATTGGTAGTAGCACCATTTTTTCAGTATCTACTAGTTCTTTGGCATAGGCCAGTGTTTTCCCTAACTCAGAAACTTTAAGAGGTCTGGACTTCAAGGCCCAGAGCTCCCCAGCAAGTATGAACTGGCTAGGGAATTCTGGGAGTTGAAGTCCACATATCTTAAAGTTGCCAAGGTTAATAATGATAGCCGCCCCGAGTCTACAGAGAGGGGCGGCATACAAATCTAATAAATAATTATAAATAATAATAAAAAATACTCATTTATAAACACTGCTCTAGAGTATTAAAATTAATAATAACAATAATTTATTAGATAGGACTCGGAGCAGCTCAATTAGATAGGACTCGGAGCGGCTCACAACAACAATAAATACAATAGAATACAAATCCAATATAAACTATATTAAAAATCCCGTTATTATTAAAATCTAACAATTCTAAAACAATCACACCAATCTCATATGTTGAGTCAGGAAAAGTGAGGGGAGAAATTAATCCCCCCATGCTTGGTGGCATAGATGGGTCTTCAACATCTTACGGAAGGCAAGGAGGGGGGGCAACTCAAATCTCAGGGGGGAGTTGATTCCAGAGGTCCGGGGCTGCCACAGAGAAGGCTCTTCCCCTAGGTCCCAGCAAACGACATTGTTTAGTTAACGGGACCCGGAGAAGGCTGACTCTGTGGAACCTAATCGGCCACTGGGATCCGTGCGGCAGGAGGCGAATCAGGTATTCTGGTCCGATGCCATGTAGGGCTTTATAGGTCATTACCAACACTTTGAATTGTGACCGGAAACTGATCGGCAGCCAATGCAAGCCGCAGAGTGTTGACGAGACATAGGCGTACTTAGGGAGGCCCATGATAGCTCGTGCGGCCGCATTCTGCATGATCTGAAGTTTCTGAATACTTTTCAAAGATAGCCCCATGTAGAGTGCGTTGCAGTAGTTGAACCTTGAGGTGTTGAGGGCATGAGTGACTGTGAGCAAAGACTCCCTGTCCAAATAGGGCCACAACTGGTGCATCAGGTGAATCAAACGCCCTCCTCGCCACAGCCGAAAGGTGATGTTTTGATGTCAGCTGTGGATTGAGGAGGACGCCCAAGTTGCGGACCCTCTCTAAGGAGGTGAATAATTCCCCTCCCCAGGGTAATGGACGGACAGATGGAATTGTCCTTGGGAGGCAGAACCCACAGCCACTCCATCTTGTCAGGGTTGAGTTTGAGCCTGTTGACACCCATCCAGACCCCAACAGCCTCCAGGCACCGGCACATCACTTGCACTGCTTTGCTGACTGGACATGGGGTGGAGATGTACAACTGGGTGTCATCAGCGTACTGGTGACACCTCACCCTATGCCCTTGGATGATCTCACCCAGAAATGGGGAAAAGACATCTTACCCTTAGATATGCCCAGGTCTGATAGCCAAGTATGTTGCTGAGGAATTACCCTGAAGCAGGTTAATTCTCAGTGGCATCAAGACCAGGGTTCTCCAACCTTGGCAACTTTAAGACTTATGGACTTCAACTCTCAGAGTTCCTCAGCCAGCTTTGTTGAAGTTAGAACAATTAATCAGTGGAACAGCTTGCCTCAAGAAGTTGTGAATACTCCAACACTAAAAGTTTTTAAAAAGATGTTGGATAACCATCTGTCTGAAGTAGTGTAGGGTTTCCTGCCTAAGCAGGAGGTTGGATTAGAAGTCCTCCAAGGTCCCTTCCAACTCTCTTATTTATTTTTATTTATTGATTTTTATTAGATTTGTATGCCGCCCCTCTCCAAAGACTCTTGTTGCTATTGAAGGTGAGAGGTGAGTGTTGAAGGTGGGAGTTGAAGTCTACAAGTCTTCAAGTTGCCAAGGTAGGGGAACCCTGATATAGATCAACCTGGATTGATAATAATACATTTCTAAGAAGGGAGAAACTGAGAATTGCTGAAATCTGACATTCTGCTTAGATGATATTTCTTGTGCAGATTGCCTCTGGCAAATATATAATTATTGCACCATGCAAAGAAGCTAGAAGTTTAACTTGGTATTATCTATTTCTTATCTATTATCCTACTCCTGGTTTGTTTATTCGTCTGCTTATTCTCCTTCTATCTTATTCTCATTCAACAGAAAGCTTCTTGTTTCAAACACTTCAAGAGAGGGTGCAAATCTCTATTAGAACCAGGGTTTAGCTACCTGGAATGTCAGCGTACTCTCTCTTACAGAAACTATACAGTTCCACACTTGCAGATACTTAGATGGCAACCTTTTAAAAAAAGAAAATACATTTTTTATGCCTTTGGGCTACATGAATGGTTTATTTATTTATTATTTTTAATTTATGCAATGCTAATAATAGATTATTGCTATTTGCTCTTTTTCCCACTTATATGTTATGATGCATTTCTCATTCTCTCTCTCTCTCTCTCTCTCTCTCTCTCTCTCTCTCTCAGGGCTTAATGTACATTTATTTAGTACCTGGACTTTCTCCATGGAAGAAAAAAAATGTATATCACATTTTAAAATAAAAGAAATAAATTCTCCAGCTTCACTTTTTACTAGGTATTCCCTGGAGTTCTAATCCTCCTCAATTTTTCCTGCTTCTTTGGAATCTCACTGTTCACTTACCAGAACCTCTTGTATATTTCCAAGAAACCAGAAATGCATAATTGAACAGATGACAAAAGATGATAACATAGATTTGCATATCATTTGTACATCTACTTTAGGGAACATTGGACTTCAGTTCTGCTTCAGTCTATTGCTGATGCATTGTTGTCCCTTGTTATAATTCTTTTAAACCAGGCTGTAGCACAGAGCTCTTCAGACAGAGGACACCTTCAAATAGTGTATTGTACGTTGACAGATGTTCAAGTAGAGGACAGTCACATGTAATTTGATCTGTATTTCATTTTCCAACAGGCACAAAACAAGAACCTCTCTTCCTTCCAGTGATTTGGAGCCATAAGCAATTTTATCCAGTGAAGGGCTACCAAAATTTTTACTACCAAACTGTGGGCGTGGCATATGCAGGATGCCCTACATTTTCTTTCAACATTTTTTCGTGCAAATTGGGTGCTCTGGGGTGGAGCTCCATTTTCGCTACCCCACTGCGTCCTCCCCCCTGATTTTATCTCTTCCTATATGCCCCTCTGCCCCCCTGCCTGTATTCCTTTCTGCCCAGCCTCCTGGTCAGGGTTCCAAATAGCATCCAAAACTAAATCAGAATCCGGGGCAAAGTATTCCTCAAAAATTCAAATTAATCACAGAGCCATGTTGGTACATTTGGGTGAAACCTGAATATGAAGTCCTCTGGGTTTCACCACCCAGCTAAAACTACCCAGTCCTTGCCCTCACGCACCCCAAGTCCAATCTTCATTTGCTATGCTGACAGGGTCCACCTATCTCTTTCCATGCAGGTGCAGAGGTGCAGAGACAAAAGATAACCTTGGCTTTCTAGAAAGAATTTGTTATGGCTACATACTAACAACTTCATACAATCCCCCCTCCAATTTTCCCACAGTAGAAAATGCATAGTAGAATAATATAAAGTGTGGCAGCCAAAGATCCCAAATAATTTAGCTTCGGCCTGACAGCCTTCTCATTTTCCCCATGCTTTATGTACTGTCCATTGTCACTTATATTAAAGAAGAAGGACAATGATAAATGATGACGATGATGGAGGAGGAGGATTTTTTTTTTACTTTATATTATTTTTCTTTCTATTATTTTCTTCTTTTTTCTGATTCCAGTTTTATCATCTTTTAGTATTGTAAAACCCCTTAATAAAAATAATTTAAAAATAGATCAGTATATGAGAATCGGAATTTGTTGTCAGCACTCCAAATAGCACCTGAGAAATAAATCAAGTCCCAGTGCAATTCTCTCAATCAGAGCTTGATTTATTAACAGAACCATGTTGGTTATGTCGTAGCCATTCCAATTCTGAATGCTTCCCAGAATCCCACCTAGGTTAAGGCTCATCTTACATCCTCACACCCACAAGTTCATCATGAGAGCCAGTCCATGTACAGGGGTTTATCAACTTCCTCTTCTCTTCAGTTGAGGCAGAACAAATGGTGACCTTGGCTCGGAGAAAGGAATCTTTGCTTGTGTCTAGTAATTTTCCCACTGACTACTCACTACCCCTCCCAATCCCCCTTATGCTGTATTAGTGTGGCAGGCCGAAATCTCTAACTCCACATGATGGCTTCGGACTGACAAGGTGTTTGCCCTGGCACATTTAAAGTAGACACAGTCTTTGCAGTAGAAACTCAACCACCTGCCCTGGACCTTGTCTTCCTGGTTGGAGAAATCTTCCAGGAAGATGATGAAGAGCTGGGTCAGAGTGGTGATAAATATATCCATGAGAGAAGGATAGTTGCTACTTCTTTGAAATAATTGTTGGCATGAGTCTTCACGAGATGCCAATATTTGACATTTATTGGCCTATCTCCAATCTCCTTTTTGGGAAATATTGTTAAAGATTGCCATACAATTGCAGAGAACCCTAGAAAAAAAATGGGTTGTCTGGACCCATTTTAGTCTTATTTCAGGTCTAAGTTCAGTATGGAGATGGCTTTGATCATACTTATTGATGATCTCTGATGAAACTAGGATATGACCCTCCTAGTTCTGCTTGACTTAAGTATATTTTGATACCAGTTATGATGGTATCCTTCTGAACCTTCTCCACCAATTGCTATGGTGGTTCTGCCCCTTCATAGAATGATGACTCTATTAGACACACTAGACGTGTAAAATCAGGAGTTCCTCAGAGTTCATATTCTCCCCACCTTTATTGAACATCTACATAAAGCTGTTGAGTAAGATCATTTAGTGACATAGGGTCAGGCTCTGAAAGAATATAGAATGTGAATATAGATTGTCTAGAATGTGAAGGAGATGTGTTTGTGTTTTGTTTTTATAGTTATAATGTACACTGAAGATGACACTTAATTTCGTTGTATGAGATGCAATGACAATAAAGCAAACTAAACTAATAAGTGGTGCTGTTGAGTTCAGATGCTTGGAAGATATCTGGGTCTGGTGAATAATAGGTTGATATTCAATCCTGGTAAGAGAGAGCAGGTGTGTGCTTGAAGACCAGCCAGTTGCACTGGAATTCCATCATTAATTTGGGATCTATCCAGGAGATTACAATGTTAATATAGTATAGTTGTTTGGCTACCTAACATTGCCTTTCCATTTGATTCATGCTCACATGCTATCGAGAAATCCATTACAGGGGACAAACTAGCTCTGCACTCAGAATAGCTCACAGTGTTCTGTAGTGTCATCCAGGGCTTTTTCCCTCCATCAATGTGGCTTTGCATTTGGGAGTCACATTTAGGCAGATCTGGCAGCAGTTATATTTGTACTTCTGAATGAAGCGCCATTATTTTTCCCACTGAAGTAATACCTATTTATCTACTTGCATGTTGCATGCTTTTGAACTGCTAGGTTAGTAGAAGCCAAGACAAGGGATGGGAACTTACTCTGTCTTACTGTACTAGGACTTGAACTGCCAGACAACAAACCTTCTCCAGCATGTTTAAGCCATGAGTCACCACACCTCTTTTTTAGTTATTTATATTTTTATGAAACAGTACATCCTTCCCTTTTAGGAATTGGTGAAAATCCTGTGATTCCTTCAAGACAGGATGCCAAATTGTCAGCATTCAACAATAGTTATGTGAAAAGAGTTCTCAACATCCTACTGTCTTTGAATATACAGTATAATCTACCCATATATAATCTTTTATGGGTTAAATATGAACATTGAAGTGGTGAAGCTCTGAACATATACAAGTTTATTTGTTCACATGTACCTCAAAACAAGTTGACTAAAGCTGATTTCATAACTCTGAAAAATGAATTATATTAAAGTACTCAAACTATTGTATTGTATTCTCTTGTTATTCACCCAATCTACTCTGCTGAAATATTCACTTTCATACCAAAGAGAAATTTAGATCAAAGTGTTTAATTAATTCAATTTAAAATTTACAGTAAACTAAGACATCCCCCATCTCCTCCGTAATAGTTTAAGTGCCTATCTCCTGTCCTTTGGCTTTCCTGTCCTTAGGCAATTTTGCTTATGCTAGAAAGTTTTCAATCATTTACCATAGTTCCATGTAACTATAATGATATCAAAGTTGGATGAAGCTGCCTGGTTATCACTTCGGCTCTCATAATTTCACATTGCCATAGAACAATTTTTATCTGGACCACGGAAACCAGCCTCTTCATTTCTTGAAGATAAGCCTACATACTAGGTCTATTAACACAATGAATGAAAAGACATAAAAACCTATCCAGATCAATGAAATGGTGCTGATTTCCACATGAGCCAGTGTTGAATTAATTAATAGCAACTGAGTGAGTGACATCAGGGGACAATAGGGATTATTCAGACTCCATCTTAGTATAAAATTTGAAGGTGGCCCAAATTTATTCAAAGAAATAACATTTTGGAGTCTGGGAATTAGCACCACAGATTGAAGAGAAAGGAATATAATTTATTTAATTTCTTTGAGAGGATATATTGTTAAAATTGTATTTGAAATTGACTATATTGAGGCAGGAAAGTTCTTTTCATCCCACTCATTTTGGCACTGTATGAATAAACAGCTGTAATGTGCAAATGTTGAAGTAAGAGGATTTGTCTCACTAATAATTCTGTGAACCATGTTGCTAACATGGCTAAGAAGGTGATCCAGCTAGCATATCCATGAGAAATACTTTACCACCACCGACAACTATAGCAAAAAATTAATTGGAATAGCAGATATTCTTATTAAGTTCAAGAGCTGCTGCTCTGAATAGCTATCTGATGAAAAATGTATCATACATCTCTCCATGCTTCATCTCTTTCGGGCAGCAAACTGCAATTATTCTTTCCTTCCCAAGTCCTTCAAAGGATGCCATGCAAATCTATCTTCCATTACTACATTAGCTTTCAGAATATATTGCATCCCCCATACAATCCCTAGATATATACCAGCTAAAGCAGTTCATCCCAGAGCAGAAATATTAATTTCTTTCTGTCCATGGATGGCTGGTCTCTATGAATTCCCTTTAGAGACCAAGGTCAAAAGTGCATCTTGAAAAGTGCAGGAAACCTATTACATTTTCTATGAGCCAGCAGTAGAAATGCTGTAACACTGAAGTACTAACTGGACTTGTATTATATTAACACATTTCAGATTACCACTGACCTGACCTGCAGCTGGGCAAATGGTCTTATTGAGATACTAGTTCAAAAGGGTTCTGCTTTTAGCGATGTATAAAAAATTAATATGACCTTATTGTGTGCTAATACAGTATAATAATATCAATTGATACTAAGTAAGATAAGATCTTCCAATCAGTTTCAGGAGAAGGAAAAAAACTTCTCCGGATGTTGACTAAAAATTACCATCCTGATCAGGTGGTTGTTAAACATATGTTTTTAAAAATCAACCTAGTGATTTTAAAGCTATTGTGCAAAAACCATATTCTTTGTATGGCCACTATAGCATCTTGGACGCAGAGGGATTTGCCAGCTCTTTACAGTGCACAAAACTGCTAACATTGTAGATCAAGCCAAATCCAATCCATACAGATCATACAACCCATAACGTATTGAGATAACAAATAGTTAATTACCATGTAAAAGATACGGTCAAAAGTGTATGTAGAGGCATAAACAACATATCAGCACCACGACATTTCCTTCAGGATGTCTGAAGGAAATACTGAATTTCCATCCGTTTGGGGGCTCGGATCCATTGGAAATGAGTCAGAGTCACCCTGGACCGGAGTGGTGAAGAAGAGAAGCAAAGGTCTGGGGCTATCTGCAAGTCCCCCAGGAAGCCAGCATCAGCTTCTTGACCGGCAGTTGTGAAAAGATGACGTAGTCACCATTAGCTGAGACAGCTACAATGAAATGATAGGAAAAAGATTTGGGATTTCCTGGGTGAGAGGTTCTAAGCTTTCATGCATGAGCAGAGAGAAAATAAAGTGCTGAAGTTGGGTAAGTGATTGGACTATTTAAAGGGGAAAAAAGAATTAAAAGGAGATAGCAAATGTTATCCCAGAATGAAACTAGTGGCGATCTAGCAACTGGAAATAAACTCTTGTCAGTGGCGAGCAAGCTTCAGGGAAACCCTGAAAGGCATGCACAGAAGCAAAAAATGAAACATGGGTGCTCCTGCGTCTCCGCACATAATTATGCTACCTGCACAGGTACAGTGGCAGAATTGCGCCGGATTCCGCTATCCACTCTACTCAGAACCATGGTGGTGAGCACATGTCACCATTCCACCCTAGCATCCCACCTCTGTGTAATACCTACCTCTTTAAGCAGTAAACATTCTTTAAGCAGTAAAAAAAAAGCAAATTCCATGCTTGGCATGATTAGGAAGGGAATTGAAAATAAGTCGGTAAGTGTTGTATTGCCTCTGTACAAATCGATGGTGAGACCACACTTGGAGTACTGTGTACAGTTCTAGTCACTGCACCTCACGAAGAATATAATGGAACTGGAAAAGGTGCAAAAAAGGGCAACAAGAGTGATAAAGGAAATGGAACACCTCCCTTATGATACCAGGTTGCAACACCTTGGTCTCTTCAGCCTTGAAAGATGGCGTTTAAGGGGTGACTTGATTGAAGTGTATAAAATCATGCATGGGATAGAAAAGGTGGCTAGAGAAAAATTATTTTCTCTATCACACAATACTAGGACAAAGCTCATAGGCAAGAAAGTGAGGACAAATCAAGGGAAATATTTCTTCACCCAGAGGGTCGTTAGTTTATGGAATTCACTTTCAGAAGAGGTCGTGACAGGTGTCAGCCTTGATAGCTTCAAGGGAGGATTAGGCAGATTCATGGATGCCAAGTATATCAGTGGTTATTGAAACGGATATACATGTGCCGCCTCTATGTTGGTTGAGGCAGGCAGGATTCCCTTGGGTACCATTTGTTGGGGGTCAGGGAAAAGGGAGGGTCTTGCCTTCTCTTTCTGCTCAAGATCCCCATGTACAATTGGTGGGCCATTGTGTGACACAGAATGCTGGACTCAATGGGCTTTGGCCTGATTCAGCATTGCTCTTCTTATGTTCTTATGTTCTTTAGACATATCAAGAATAAAACTGATGAAAGCCCTCTGCCCCATCCAAGTCAGAAATACTGCCCCATCCAAGTCAGAAATACTGTACTGAAGAAGTGACTACAAGAGCCAAACTGATTGGAGCCCCTTTCAGGGCAAGAGAAGAAACCATCCAGAATTCTTTTCTAAAAATATGGAAGCAGCTGTTAATTAATAAGCAGATATTTGCACCGGGACCGCCTTCTGCCGCACGAATTCCAGCGACCAGTTAGGTCCCACAGAGTTGGCCTTCTCCGGGTCCCGTCAACTAAACAATGTCGTTTGGCGGGACCCAGGGGAAGAGCCTTCTCTGTGGCGGCCCCGACCCTTTGGAATCAACTCCCCCCAGATATCAGAGTTGCCCCCACCCTCCTAGCCTTTCGTAAGCTCCTTAAAACCCACCTCTGTCGTCAGGCATGGGGGAATTGACATGTTCCTTCCCCCTAGGCTTATAAAATTTTTGTATGGTATGCTAGTGTGTATGATTGGTTTTTAATTTGTGGTGTTCTTAAAATTAATTTAATATTGGATTTGTCTTGTATTGCTGTTGCTGTGAGCCGCCCCGAGTCTGCGGAGAGGGGCGGCATACAAATCTGATTAAACTAAACTAAAACTAAACTAAAACAAAACTAGTAAAATAGAAAATATGAAGAGTAAATAGCAATAGCATTTAGACTTATACACTGCTTCACGGTACTCTACAGCCCTCTGTAAGCAGTTTACAGAGTCAGCTTATTTCCCCCAACAATCTGGCTTCTCAGAAGGATGGAAGGCTGAGTCAACCTTGAATGGCTCAAAATTGAACTGCTGGCAGTCAACAGAATTAGCCTACAATACTCCATTCTAACCACTGTGCCACCATGGCTCTTAAGAGACATTTTGACCTAAGGCCTTGTTTCCAGGTATAAAATGCTTTTCTGAATCTCAAAAGAGCCATTTGCAGATAGCTCTAGAAAGGATTAAATCTTGCTGATGAAAAACAGAAAGACAAGGCCCACACTGCTTATTTAATTCAAACAGAAAAAACGTTCTTGGATATTTTGTGCTTGAATTTTCACAGTGTTATTATGCAGATTTTGCAACTACACACAGCATATTATGTGTGACCCTGAAATTGCATGTAAAATGCTCTTTAGTTAAAGAAATGCCAGAGGGTCAAATGAAATGGCAAGAATTAGCTGTCTTTATTCTGCAAGCGTCTTTTTGTTGAAAAGTTATTATACATTAAAAAAGTACACACACACACACACTATTTTTGAGACATTAGCCAGTTCATTAAGCTAAAGCTCATGGAACTAGAATAATTCCACCAGTATGTAATTTAGCCAGGTGAAGGAGAACAAAGAGAGATAGAGGCATGTTGAATAAAGTCATTAAACGGAAGCATTTTCTAACAGACAGGAAGTAGCAGGTGAAGCTATGCAAAATCACATTAGATACCTGTACAATTAGCACAGGGACCCCCAAGGTTGTGTACTCTCACCATTTCTTTTCTCTTTATATACCAATGACTGCATCTCAGACAAAAATCATTGAAACCTCCCATGTGCATGCGTCCCCGCATGAGATTTTGCTTCCTGCGCGTGCAGAGAAGCAAATCTTACTGTGATGTGCATGTACACGCACCAGAGGCTTGTAGCTGCGCGCACAGCTCCAGTTTTACTACCAGTGTGGCATCTTTATCCATACCTGTAGGAACCCGATACTTGTGTCATGGGTCAAATTTAACTCATAGTATATAATAATAATAATAATAATAATAATAATAATAATAATAACAACAACAACAACAATAACAATAACAATAATAAGTTATTAGATTTGTATGCCACCCCTCTCCAAAAACTCGGGGCGGCTGACAACTGTTGTGGTTAGCTCTGGCCCAGCTCCTGCCCCAAGGACTGTGGATGTGGGGGAGACATCCACTTGCTGCAGGCCTGTTTTGCCCCCGGTGGAATGCCTCACAGCTGCAAGCTAAGTATCACAGAAGTGATAAGGGACTTGTACAAATTACCAGTTTGTTTGGAGATGAGTGCTCTTTACTATACCAAAAGAGGGCTTAGGTTAAGTGAATTTTCATTATAAAGAACATTGTTTTGAATTTTCAAACGTGTGTTTGTCTGAAATTTGTACCTGTGAATTTTTAGGAGGAGTCTACCAGAGAGACCGACAGAACAACAACAATAATAAACAATGTACAAATCCAGTATTTAAAAACACAATTTAAAAAAACCTTATAATAAAATAATCACACAATCCAATCAAACCATACATAAATCAAAATAGTTAGGGGAGATGTCAATTTCCCCATGCCTGGTGGCAAAGGTGAGTTTTCAACAACTTGTGAAAGACGAGGAGGGTGGGGGCAGTTCTGATCTCCGGGGGGAGTTGATTCTAGAGGGCCAGGGCCACCACAGAGAAGGCTCTTCCCCGGGCCCCGCCAGACAATATTGCTTAGTCGACGGGACCTGGAGAAGGCCCACTCTATGGGATCTAATCGGCCGCTGGGATTCGTGCAGCAGAAGACTGTCCCAGAGGTATTCTGGTCCGAGGCCATGTAGGACTTTATACGGCTTTATAGGGCTTCATAGGACTTTATACGGCTTTTTATATGTTGGGTGGGTTCCAAATTATTTTACTACCACTCTGTGGATGTGGTTTAATTTTGTGGTGTGACTTAATTTTGTGGTGTGGCTTGACAGTCATGTGACAGGGTGGAAGTGGCTTGATGGTCATGTGACTCGGTGGGTGTGGTTTATTAATTTATTAGTTATTATTTGGATTTCTAGGCCGCCCTTGTCTGAAGACTCTGATTGATTTACCCTGATCAAGTTGTGATGTCCATATGTTTTTGCAGTGTAGGAGTTGCAGGTACTTATAAATATGGAATGTGTATAAATATCAGCTTTGGGTTGTACATTTCTGAAGTAGCACTAAGTTCTATCTCACTGCATTAACTCTTATCTGTCAAAATTAGTATTCTAAGAATGCCATTCCCCCTCTATATTTAAATTTGAGGAAATACTTTCTGCTTCAGACACTATAATCAGGAATTTTCTTTTTAAAGAAATTACGTATTGCATATCCTACACTTCAAAACAGTCCCATCCCTAGTCCATCATGGTCAGCAGTAATGTTAGAATTTTTATCTTCTTTTTCAATTTACAACAGCAATAATGCACATTAAATGCATTTAGAGCAGCTCTGGATAGTTAAGTAGGAGAATCAGTTATTCCCGCGAGGTTAATATATGCTTTCCTCCAAATGGAGTGCATTGGGTGGATGGTCTAGATTATTTAACTTAATATACATTATAAATTATTTAATTTCAAAAGCCTTACACTAGCTGAATATGATTGAAACAATTATTCCTTAGCACAACTGCCCCAATAATATTACATGATCTTTTGAAATCCCAAGACTGTTGTTATACCTCAGCTATCTGCTGCTGTTCATAAACTTTTCATACTGTATAAATTGTATTATGTGTTCTTTAGCATTGCAAAATCAGTTTGCTTGAAGTGCATCTTTGCTTTTAGTAGAAAGCTGTATGTTGTATTGTATTAATTAAATGAAAAATACAGCTATTTAAAAAATGATAGCCTAAAAATTTCATAGAAATTTTTAGAAGTGCTTTCAAAGTTGAACAAATGCTGATCCCTAAAATGCCAGCTGGTGCTTCTTGAAGAAAAAAATGGATTAACTCTGCATCATACAAACATTACACTAGCTTAAAGAGACCTATTGACTTATTTAAGAATCTTCATGTATTTTTCTGCTTTGAGGATCAAAAGTAACTGGGGCCTTTTTTTAAATTCCAGAGTGGGGTATTCATTGTCTCTGTCTGTCTGTCTGCCCATCATTCAATCAATCAATCAATCAATCAATCAATCAATCAATCAATCAATCAATCAATCAACCAATCAACCAACCAACCATTCAGTCTTCAAGCTAGTTCTTTCTTATCCTTGTTTACTTTGCAAGATTTCCAGAAGTTGTTTGCCAGCCCCTCCTTCCTAAGAGAATTTGACTGACTCAAGGGTATCTAGCTGGCTTTGTACCTAAGGTAGGACTAGGACTCACAGTCTCTCAGTTACTAGACTGATGCTTTAACTACTACACCAAAAACTACCATCATTGTGAATTACTTGGACTCATTTGAATTGGGAAACTGAATAATTAGACTTAAACTTTTGAATTATGAACCACAAAATGTTTAAGGCACTTGCTGCAGCTGTAGTGAAAATATGCAATTAAGAATGAATGATACTTATCAGTCCAGTTTGGTCTCTCCAGTAGTCAGCAAACCTTCCTTGGCATACTAACTTCAGTGCATCTTCTCCATTGTTCTTCAGGTATTCTTCCAAAGCCCTTTTCTTCTTCAGCAATCTGATGTAATTGCAACATTCCATATCCACCTAATTGTTTTGATAGATAGAGTCTGTCAATGTCGCTGCGAGGATGAAGGGCATGATTCATTGTCATTACTTTAATGGTCTTCCTATCCATTGCTTTTGATTCTGTTTTAGTCCAGTTCACTATTCCAGCTGTGTATCTAATGACTGGTATTGCCCAGGTGTTGATTGTCTTGATGGTATTTCCTCCATTGAGTTTGGACTTTAAGGTCTTTTTCACTCTCTTGATGTATTCACCCCTAATATTTTTCTTCACTTCAGTGTGCTTGATATTGTCAGCTTGAAAGATATGGAGGCATTGGTAATAATCATCTTCATCCATACTCTTAATGTTATTTTCATGAGGCATCTTGATTCCTTCAGTTTTCACTATTTTTACTTGTTTGATAGTGAGTGTGGCACATTTGTCCTACCCAAACTCCATTGCAAATACCTTGGCTCTATAAATCAACAGTGTTGAGCAGCAATTTATTTCAGATGGTGTTTTTCCATACAAATTAAGATCATCCATGTAAAGGAGGTGGGATATTCTGGCAGATGTTGTTAATGTTTGATAGGCATGACCTGAGTTATTCAATATTGTTGACAGAAGAAACAATGCAATGACCTCTCCAGGTTCTTTAGAGGTCAGTAAGGGGCGTGCATAAGTGCACCAGTATGCCTTCCGTCCCCTGTCCAATTGTCTCTCCTTATCTCCTTTACCTTTTCTTCCTTTCAAATTTGTTCACCTATACTTTTATATCTTTTCTTCTATTCATTTCTTTAGTTATATTACTAAATATCTATTGTCTTCCATGTGTGTTATGTATTGGACTAACTAACTAACTAACTAACTAAATAAATAAATAAATAACTAAAATAACTTAAATAAATAAATAAATAAATAGTAGTGGTGAAATAGTAGTGGTGAAAGGAGTAGTAGCTCCTTGAAATATTCCTCTCTTGAGATTAACTTCTCTGTTGCAGCATAGCAAATTATGTTAGAATGGGATTATATTAAATCTGAATTTCTAGCATAAATATTGCATTCCTGGGAAAACAAAGGGACTCAAATAAACATCTCACTATAAACAAAGTTTTCACCACTCTGGACAGGACATTATAGGATCAAAGGGGGGAAATTTCATTGCCTGGAGCACACAAACAGCAGGGCAATTAAGGAAGATTAGCAAGATAGGAAAAAGACTTCAGAGAAATTAGGTGTGAATAAACATCTGCTTTTAGGAAGTTCCAAGGAGATTGTTTCTTGATATCTATGGGAAAGGAAGAACTCAAAAGGATACATTTGAAGCTGTATGGTTGGATGTATCATTTGACATGTATATGTAATTATACCCCATTTCCTTATGTTCCCAAATAAAAAGGAGCACATGGCTCTACTCCATGTCACTCCACCCAGAAAGAGAATGTGTCCAGGTTCTTCTTTCTAAGATTCGCTTTTGTGGGTGACCCCACACATGGCTGGGTCACACTTAGCCTCTTTTGAAGTCATTGCTTTCATTAGGGACTCAGCAGCATCCACACTTCTCCAAGTTTCTCATCATTGACCTGCAACTGTGGCTTCCATTGTGCCATTGATCTTTGCACAGAGCAATGCAATAGATGTTTCTTCTGACTTTTGTTATTTCTAGGCACTTGACTATCCAGTCAGGTGGCAGAAAGTCAGTGCAATGCAAACCAGTAGGGAAGATAAGTGGGACCCATCCTGTCTTGTAGTAGGTACATATGTAGTATGTAATATTGCCCGGCAATAAGTGGAGTTGTTGCTGCTGCTGCTGCTGCTGTTGTTATTTTTAGTCACAGAGCATATTTGGAATGTTTAGATGACACTGTTAGGATTCAGTCTATTAATTAAAAGTGAAATGATAAAATGGTTTTCAAATATGTCTATAGCTCTCCAGAATGCTAGTTTCCATCTTACCTTGTTTTCCTCTTTTCTTTTCGGCAGATGGACACTTTTCCATAGAAAGCTCTGGGTTGGAACTTTTTTTCAATATACTGTTTGGTCTATAAAGGACAACTAAAAGACAGAATAAATGTCTATTCAGCAGAGAGTCAGGTGAACACTGAAGGAATTGTGTTAAGCACACCAATACCTATTTCTCTCTTTAAGTCTTCCATTCCATCTGAGGTGTACGAAACTCATTCTTCACTACTACTTTTGCTAATTCAAGGAAATCAACTAAGTGGCTTAAAAGGTTGTCATTCAAACACTATCAACTGTTTTGCTTTTCATCTCCATTTGGAATACAGTGGTACCTCTACTTACGAACTTAATTCGTTCCGTGACCAGGTTCTTAAGTAGAAAAGTTTGTAAGAAAAAGCTTGCACAGACCGAATGGGAAGATGGTCAAAATTTGTTCAAGGCTCTGTCCTTGATTAATCCCAATACCCAAACATAGCATTGCAAACTTTGATAACCTTTATGACATGAAGATATACAAGCAATGATTTAAAGTAGTACATTTACTTCTTCCTAAATCTAATCCAAATGAAATCATTTGTTTTCTACTTTAGAGGGGCCCTTTTTATTATTTGATGGGTTGGCGGCATCACAAAATTTGAGAATTCTTCATGAAGCAATAATTCCTATGTAACTTATCTCTCACTAAAGATCGGGGGAAGACAACACTGAATTCTCTTATTACTTTTGTAATTTAGTTTATATGGGACTGAAAGTAAGATCTGGGAAGTAATAAGAGAATGCAAGCTCATGCCTTTCTGCCTTTAACAGAGAACCAGATCATTAACATTTTGGAATTAACAGAATTCCAACAAGATTTTGCAAATACAGCAGTTATAAATAACATAATCATTTATTCATACTGAAAGAACATTTTGCAAGTTAATTAAAACTCTCCAATGAGAAAATGTGAGATAATGATAAAAGAGGAATCAAACCAGGAAATATCTAAGAATGACATTTCAAATAGTAAAAAGAATTTCATATATCAACCCATATTAATTACATTCTGTCCCAAACCTGTCCCTTTCTTGCTAAACAAAGAAAGCTAATTTCATTCAGAAATGCAATTTTGCTGAGACCAAGATCCATATAGTTTTAACAATTGTATGGAGAGTTTTCTCTGAATTCTATGCTCATAAACCCTGCTCTTGTCTATTCTCCCACAGTTGTCATTGGCCCAGGGGAGCGAGTAGAATCTGATCTCTCTAGGAAGTGCCATTCTCAGTTCTTTATTTTATTTATTTGTTTTGTAAAGTACATATTGGAGGTATGTAAAGATATAATAATATTCATATACATGATACTAGTAAAAAAAAACACAACAACATTAGGATAGGGGATGGAAGCAGTGATGGGCTCCTATGGGAATGGTTGGGAACGCAGTTCCGGTAGCAAAATTTGGAGCTCCACCCCAGAACACCCAATTTGCACTGAAAGATGTTGAAACAAAATGAATAAGCCACAGCCACAGTGTGGTAGTAAAAATTTTGGTAGCCCATCACTGGATGGAAGGCACGCTGGTGCACTTATGCAAGCCCCTCACTGACCTCTTAGGAATCGGGTGAGATCAACAGTAGATAGTCTAAGGGAATATTGGATCATCTGCAGATTCTTGCTAGCATAAGCTCTAAAATAGGCTTATCTGCTTAGCAATCCCTCCCCCATATTAAGTGTTCTGCCGGCGTGTCCCAACCGCCCGTAATTACAGGGTAATTAGTCCAAACAGACACACACCACATGATAGAAGGAAAACAAAAGGTCTTTATCAACATAAAAGCAGAAACAACTCTCTTTTTAAATGTCAAAGGGATTTTCTGGTAAACACAAGGCACAGGTTAAATGCAATCCAATTGCTCATCCAGTAACTGGGAAATTGAGTTCAATTCCAAAGTCCAGAAATTCCACACAGAGTCTTGAACAGGGAAACAGCAAACCACAATCTTGACGAAACTATGTATCAGATAAACTTCCACGAGGCTAAACCAGCACGCTGCTCTTTTTATCTGTAGCACTAATTACAGCAGCCCCACCCAACCACAGGTGGCCTCACTTATCTTCTGTAATAATCCTTCAGTTGTTCTCTCCTATGCATCACTCTACGCCTGCGTGGGTCCATCATAAGTTCTTGTTCAGAATCCAGGGATGATAAGGATGATTGACCTCCTCCTGGGCTGTCTGCCAAACTCCCCTCTTCCCTGCTACTCACACTTCCTTCATCAGAGGAGCCTTTGTCTGGAGATTCTATAGGGAGCAAAACAGGCCTGTGGCATGTGGATGTTCCCTCCATATCCACCTCCACATTCCTTGGGGCAGGAGCTGGGGCCAGAGCGAACCACAACATTAAATATCAGTCAAGTTACTCATTCTTACTTTAAAACCTTCCCGGGTGCAAGAAAGAGCATAAGCCATACAAAATTAGTCCTTGTAATTACAAGGCCGAATGATATCTCCTAGAATGCCCTCATTCTCAGGACCATTACCCATTATCAAGTTACAGCACTGCTCACCCTTGAATTACAGAAAACTATGACCTGTTTAAAATGATCGCCCCCACTGCAAACCCCCATATATTGCCTTTATTGCCTCTGTTCCTGGACACAGATAGTCACCTGACTGCCCTCCGGTTCTGCTGGGCCCTCTGATAGGAGCCTCCCGAAAATTCAAGGGTACAAATTTCAGACACACACACGTTTGAAAATTCAAAACAATGTTCTTTATCACAAAATTCAAAATAAACTAAGCACTCTTTTTTTATTGCAAAGAGCACTCCTCCCAAAACAACTGGGTAGTCTGTACAATTAACCTTAAGCAGTCATTAAGTACTTAGTTAGCAGCTGTGAAGAAATTTCACACCCCTTCTTCTTCCAATGAAGTGAGACTCACACACATGTTGCTCTGCTTTGTTTTCAAAGGCGTGAAAAAGCAACAAAGTCCAGAAAACGCAGGATTCCTGACGAACTGCAATCAGATATTCTTCCACAATGGCCAAACCCACATGCTGCTATTTATAGCAGCAGGCCTAATTCCTGGAGCCCTCCCCCCCAAACACAGGTGGCCTCACTTATCTCCTGTAATATGTTCTTACTTGGTCCCTTCTACGCATAATTCTGCGCTTGCGTGAGTCCAAAACGTCATCATCTGAATAAATGGAAGATAAGGGAGATTGACTGCCTGGGCTGTGTGCCAAGCCCTCCTCTGCCGAGTCACTCCCACCTTCTTCTTCGTCAGAGGAAACTAAACTCTGAACTGATTCTGTCAGCAATAACACAGGCCTGTGACATGTTGAATTTTCCCCTGCATCCCCATTCCCTGGGGCAGGAGCGGGCCAGAGCCAACCACAACACCTCCCAGGTGACAAAAGCCACACATTTGCTTCTGACACTGGATATAGCAGAAAGAGGATGGAGCTATTGAACTGAAGTGTTTGAATCAGCAAAAGACAAATACCGGCTTGACATTTTCTTTACTGGCAATCCTTATCCTGTTTTTATTGCCTCTGTTTCGAAGTGCTCTTAGGCGCCTGACCTCCCTCGAAGGCTGTGATGGCAAAGTCTACCATATTATATCCTTTGAGGCTACCCTTGATTGTCTTCAAATAAGGAAAAAAATACTACTCTAACACTAATAATGTTAAGAATAATTCAGGTCCTTATCTGACTTACAGGCTGGGAACAAGATGAACACATTGTCATGGGAACACAACAGAAGCAAAAGTTTGCCAGGAATGCTTGTGCCATTCCTGCTGCAAATTGAGGACAGCTCTAGAGGAGCTGTCATGTGATAAAGAGATACAAATAAACAGTGGTGGGTTGTAAATATTTTTATTACAGGTTTGCGTGCACGCTTGTGTGCAGAGGAGTCTGGGTAGGTAGGCAGAGCCTCCCCCACTGGCTCTACCAGTTCTTAAAACTGGGAGCAACTCACCACTAAAATAAATCAATAAATCTTGGACATCCTCTCACTTCCTAAAATGTAGACAAGCTTCTTAGATCCTTATTATTGTTCTAAGGGTTCATAAGCTGGAAGACACAACTTTTAGAATGTAGATATCACAAGCAACATTTCCATGACTATTACAAGCCTATGTTGCGCTTAGGTTGAACTATTTCAGGCAAAGGTTAGATCTCATGATCATCTATCAGTGCAAACAAGGATGCTCAATTTCAATCTCATGTCTGCAAAGATTCTCAATCATTCAGGGCTTGGCTGTCCTAAAGGAGCTTTTTCAAGAGGCAACTGGACTTTCTGGTTTTTAACTTGAAGACATTTCGCTTCTCCACTCTGACAGAATCTTTTATTTTATGTTATTTATTTTGTCAAACAATTATAGGGTGATAATTTGTACAAATTAAACATTAGATAAGTAATGATAAAAGGTAACAAAAGAAGACAATAGGACAGGGACTGTAGGCACAGTGGTGCGCTTATGCACGCCTCTTACAGACCTCTTAGAAAGGGGGAGAGGTCAATTGTAGATAGGCTAAGGTTAAAGGTTTTGGCGTTAGGAGTAGAAACCACAGAATCAGGTAGTGCATTCCAGGTGTTGCTGAAGTCGTATTTTTTGCAGTCAAGTTTGGAGCGGTTGACATTTAGTTTAAATCGATTTCGTGCTCGTGTGTTATTGCGGTTGAAGGTGAAGTAGTCATTAACAGGTAGGACATTTTGGTATATGATAAGAGCATAAAAGAATCATGAGGAATGGAGCAGTAGTCAGCAGCATTGGCTACCGATTCGTCAGAATAGAATAGAATTTTATTGGCCAAGTGTGATTGGACACACAAGGAATTTGTCTTGGTGCATATGCTCTCAGTGTACATAAAAGAACAAGATACATTTGTTAAGAATCATGTGGTACAACACTTAATGATTGTCATAGGGGTCAAATAAGCAATGAAAAAACAATCAATATTAATAAAAATCTTAGGATACAAGCAACAAGTTACAGTCATACAGTCCTAAGTGGGAGGAAAAGGATGATAGGCATGATGAGAAAAACTAGTAGAATAGAAGTGCAGATTTAGGAAAAAGTCTGACAGTGTTGAGGGAATTATTTGTTTAGTAGAGTGATGGCATTCGGGGAAAAACTGTTCTTGTGTCTAGTTGTCTTGGTGTGCAGTGCTCTGTAGCAACGTTTTGAGAGTAGGAGTTGAAACAATTTGTGTCTAGGATGTGAGGGGTTTAATTGGGCTTTAGCATTGGTGTGTGTTTTTTTGTATTGCTTTTATATATTCTTAGCTGCCCTGAGTCTTCGGAGAAGGGCGGCATATAAGTCCAATTAATAAATACTAAATAAACTAATTAGGTGACCCTAAAGACACAGATAAACCTCCAAGTGCTTCAACAACCCTCTATAAAGATTGCAGGTGACCAGTGTCTGCAAGGAATATAAATCCTTCCATTCCTCACTATCCCGTCATAGCTGAAGAAGCTTCTTGGATGATAAGTGAAACATCTTCAAAGAAAAAACAAGAAAATCCAATTGCCTCCTGAAACTCTCCTTTGGTCAGTCTCATGTGCTTATCAACCTAGAAAATTCCATTAGTTTAAATTCAAAATACTCTTAACTTTAGTTTGTTCTTGGGTTCAATAAACAGACATTAACTTAATCAGACATAGAGAGCATAAAAGAAGTGTATTTGCAGCAGACAACCTCTCTAAGAAGAAAGCCTGATGAGAAGTAACAAATTGTGTATAAATAAAGTGTTACATCATTCTACATATCTTAACCGCAACGAGAATTTTATATGCACAATTTTGGAAGCAACCTAATAGCCCAACCATCTTAAATCTCTTAATTAAAATCATGGAATACGCAGAATTATCAAAAGACCTGGGAGAAATGGTACCATTGGTTAAGACAAAGAAAAATCTAATTATTATTAAAAAAAAGAAGATTGTTCAACAACGATTTCATGTACCATGAACACACCATGAAACGAAAACAAACTTTTCACATAACTTACAAAAGACATTGACCGACGCAACCTTTAGACACACAACGAATGTTACAAACAAAACCCTAAAATATTGACTGCATGGAGAAGAACTTTCCTGTTAGATAAATACCAACAATATCTACAAAAATTTGACTAACACCATAAAATGAACTAATAAAAATCAAGGGAAATTTACACCAACTACGTACAGCAGGGGTCCCCAACCACCGGGCCGTGGACCAGTACCGGGTCGCAGGGCATGTTGCACTGGTCCGTGGAGTCAGCAGCTGCCGGCCCTCATGCCGCCACCCCCCTCCCTCCAGCGCTTCGCCTCCCGCCGGGCAAGAGGCCTGGGGAGGCAGGTTCTGCCGGCCACAGGATGATGGACGGGACAGAGGGGCGGGAAGGACCGAGAGGCTCAAGCCTCTTTTGGCTTCTGCCGTGGGGCGCTTTTGCGTTTTTGGCTGGGGGGAGGCAGGAGGGCCAGCCTGACCCCCTCTCTCCAGCGCTTAGCCTCCCACTGGGCAAGAGGGCTTGGGAGGCAAGTTCTGCCGGCCACAGGGCAATGGCGGGAAAGAGGGGCGGGGAGGACCAGCACCCCCATGCTTAATCCCGCCCCCAACCACACCCCTTTCCGCCCCCACCGGGCCATAGAAAAATTGTCTTGCTGAAACTGGTCCCTGGTGGAAAAAACGTTGGGGACCACTGACGTACAGTATTTAAATCAGAGGTCGTATATTATGGAAGTGCCAGCTAAATAGCCAGCATGTCTTCTCCTTTTCTCATTTCTTCCTCAATCCCTCTTTTCTTTTCTTTTCTTTCCCCAAACATCCCCTTTCTACTATATCTTTCCTATCTTTTCGCTTTCTTCCTTCTCTCTTTTCTTCTATTTCTGTCATAATACAACATATATGTTTGATATGTCATGTATTATATATATCTGTTTCATTTTTAACATATATATTTAATAAAGATATTTTTAAAATAAATAAATAAATATAGTAAAAAAAATTGTGTACAGATAAACTGAAATGAATTTTTTCTCATCCTTCAAAATGGCGTGTATAAGTGCACCAGTGTGTCTTCCGTCCCCTGTCCAATTGTCTCTCCTTATCTTATTTATCTTTTCTTCCTTTCAAATTTGTTCACCTATGCTTTTATATCTTTTCTTCTATTTGTTTCTTTAGTTATATTACTAAATACCGTGTTTCCCCGAAAATAAGACACTGTCTTGTATTAATTTTTGCTCCAAAAGTTGTGCTACGTCTTATTTTCAGGGGGTGCCTTATATTTCTCAAATAAGACAAATTCACAGGCAGAAAAGCTGACACCCCCAAAGAAAGTGTACCGTACGGTACACTGATTACGGTACAGTACCTGTCAGTAGGGCACCCACACACACAAACGACGGCACTTATATGGTATAACAGTATACTCCTGCTATTGCAGCTTCCGGCCACCAGAGGAACTACAGTCTACGCACTGTAGTGGAGACTGTAATGGCGGTGAGACAGCAGCAGACTGTGTCTGCTGTACTGGACGGTACAAAGCGATCGAAGGGGCCAGCAGGGGACGCCACATTATTACAGTACCACTATGAACAGCTTTGAATGGTACTGTATGTTTTTCTACCGTACTATATGTAAACTTGACTACGCCTTATTTTCGGGGGGTGCCTTATATTAGCAAATTCTGCAAAAACTCTGACTTGCCTTACTTTCGGGGTACATCTTATTTTCGGGGAAACAGGGTATCTATTCTCTTCAATGTGTATTATGCATTGGACTAAATAAATAAATAAAATAAATAAATAAGTAAACTAAAATGACAAACCATCAGCATATCGTAACTTTCCATGGAAGCGGCCCGTAACACTGCTTTCTCCAGCCGGATAATATGAATGTGCCATCACAAACAAAGGTGTGAATTCCTTGCGTGGCCCGGATCATCTCCTCAAAGAATTGAGAGCATCTAGAGATTTACCAGCAGGATGACCCGCCACAAGAGGGCACTGTTGTGCAGCAAAAGCAGAGAACTGAGGCCATTTATCTTTCTTTTAAAAAGGCAGTTTTTGCTATGACAGGTAATTTGGCACATTTCTCCCTGAAATCTGCCAAATGATTTGGCAGATATTTCATATATATCTGAAAATAGGAGCACCTGCTGCTGGCCTACAGGGAGGAGGGAGGGATTCTATTAGTGGCTAATTACAGAGCCTGTAACAAAATTCAAGTGGAGGAGACATCACCCAGCCATTCTTCCAGGGCAATGGAGTCTTTTGAGGGGAGTGAAATTATGCAGAAAACCCTCCTAAGAATACGCCGTCATTTCTTTAACTTCACAGGGCAATGCACCTCTTTGAGGGAGGGAAGATTTTGTTGATTTAGTTATGGCATTCTGACCGTCCTGCGACTGCATGCATGTGACTGAAAGAGATGATAAGTGATGGCAAAGCATCAAGAAGGGAAGAAATAATCCCCTCCAGGGAGGCAGCCTCACACATCAGAAGCATGGCTTTCAATCCTCTTTGCCACATCTATTCAAATTACAACCAGCATTGAGCAAAAAGCATTTGTCCTGATGGAGGGGCAGGCAACTATTAGGAACTGGGTTGTTCAGTTTTTTTCTCTCTTTTTTCTATTCAATTTTATTTATTTGTTTATTTATTGTTTAGATTTGTATGCCGCCCCTCTCCGCAGACTCGGGGCGGCTCACAACAGAATACAACAATTCATGACAAATCTAAATTATAATTTAAAATATTTTAAAAAAAACCCATTTACTAAGCAAACATACACACAAACATACCATGCATAAATTGTATATGCCCGGGGGAGATGTCTCAGTTCCCCCATGCCTGACGACAAAGGTGGGTTTTAAGGAGTTTGCGAAAGGCAGGGAGAGTAGGGGCAGTTCTAATCTCTGGGGGGAGTTGGTTCCAGAGAGTCGGGGCCGCCACAGAGAAGGCTCTTCCCCTGGGGCCCGCCAACCGACATTGTTTAGTTGACGGGACCCGGAGAAGGCCCACTGAACAAGCTGGGTCCAAGCAATGATTGATGCCTCACTGTGGGAGGGTATGGTACCACCAGTCTTAAGTGGTGGGCTCCCTTCTCATGGGTCAAAAAGAAGTCCGTGAATATATTTACTGACCCTTCGCATCCTGGACACAAATATCTTTCAACTCCTACCCTCAAAATGACACTATAGAGCGCTGCACACCAAGATAACTAGAAGAACAGTTGTTTTTCCTGAACGCCATCACTCTGCTAAACAAATAATTCCCTCACTACTGTCAAACTATTCACTGAGGCTACATTACTATTACTATTAGTCTTTTCATTGTTCCTATCCCCATCTCCCACTTATGACTGTATGACTTTAATGTGTTGCTTGTATGCTTATGATTTATATTAATATTGATAGTTTCCTGATTGCTTATTTGTACCCTTTGACAATCCTCAAGTGTTCTACCTCATGATTCTTGACAAATTTAATTTAATTTAATTTATTAGATTTGTATGCTGCCCCTCTCTGAAGACTCCTTTCTTTTATGTACAATGAGAGCATATAATAATAATAATAATAATAATAATAATAATAATAATTATTATTATTATTATTATTATCATTATTATTTATTAGATTTGTATACCGCCCCTCTCCAAAGACTTGGGGCGGCTCACAACAATAATAAAAACAATGTTACAGTGGAACAAATCTAATATTAAAAGGGGAAAAAAACATATAAAACCCCATCATTTAAAACCAAACAACACATACATACCAAATATAAAATATAAAATCCTGGGTAAGGTGTCACAGTTCCCCCATGCCTGGCGATAAAGGTGGGTCTTGAGTAATTTACGAAAGACAAGGAGGGTGGGGGCAGTTCTAATCTCTGGGGGGAGTTGATTCCAGAGGGCCGCCACAGAGGAGGCTCTTCCCCTGGGGCCCACCAAATGACATTGTTTAGTCTGTGGGACCTTATCGTTCACTGGGATTTGTGCGGTAGCAGGCGGTTCTGGAGGTACTCTGGTCCAATGCAACAAACACAAATTCCTTGTGTGTCCAATCACACTTGGCCAATAAAGAATTCTATTCTATTCTATTCTATTCTATTCTATTCTATTCTATTCTATTCACCATCCTTGAACTCAACAGTGTTGGATAAATTTGTCCAGTCTCCATATTTCTCTTTCTAGGTTAATAATGAGATTGGCAATTACAGAAGGCCATGGATGTAACACATTATTTAGATTATTTATTTTTCACTCTGAGTTCAGGCCAGGTTACAGTACTGAGAGGACATTGGTTATTGTTGTTAATGATCTATGCAGGGATCGGGATACGATAATGCAACAATCTTTAATTCTATTTAAAATAAATTGCTCTTACTTCTCCTGGATGGAAAGAAAGTCCTTTTGCTGATTTTATTTAAAAGGCAGAGAAGAAATGTATGTAAAATCCAGTCTGTAGAATGGCTTACAGCCACCTTGTCTTACCATTTTTAAGGGATTCATAGATATCCCTTAAAAATATGTGGGAAATCCTTTTTTTCTTTTTGAAATCAGATGCTTTTGGTTAAGGATTTTAACAATAGTGAAAGATAACACAAAGTCAAAGCAAGAAAATATTTAAAGAAGTGGTTTCCAATCTTCTTTTCAACAAGTAGAAGTAAGAAGAAGTGATTTATTTAACATAATATTAAATTGGGTAGAAAAATACTCCTTAAAATTATTTTGCAATAATTACTTTTCCCCACATCTCAAGCCCTTATGCATCTACAAATCCACAAACTATTAATATTTCTTTTCAGGATTAGCAAAAAAAGTCCATAATAGGCTTTCAGATTTTATAAATGTATTTCTTCTTTAAAGCTTAATCAAACAGGTCAACTTTGTATTCCTTTAGTTTACTCTTATTCTTACTCTTCGCTTCATTAAGAGCTGTTGTAGAATTTGATTTTTTCCCAAATTTTCTTTCTCCCATTTTGGGCACTTCTTTATAGTTCTAACAGTCCTCTTTTGAATTTTCAGTATTGAATCAGTATCAAGATCATGTTTCATCTCTTGTTTTATGTTGGTATTATTTGTATTTTCACTTTAGTTTTCATCGTTGTACACAAGTTCTATTTTATTATCTAATATTTTTATATAAGGATATCTTCATTTTTTTTAAAAAAAAACTCAGAATAACATAGGTGTTTAAGGAAGGCTGTGGAAGTAGGACCAGTAATAAAAAAAACACTAAGAATTTTCAGCCCAGGTATTGCAGTTGCATTTGGCCCAGAGAAATGTGCTACAATAGCAATAAATTGGAGTAAAATCACAAATAGTAAAGGAATTGAAATGCAAAATTGCCACACCATCAGGAGCTATCAGAAAACTAATGATTACTCACTATACATTATATCCCCATAGTGTTATTGATAGATTACTTACCCTGCAGAAATGAAGGTACAAGTTTATTTCAAATCAAACAAACTTTTGAGAAAGATAAGCATTGTTGGCTGATTATGTAAATCACAGCCAAGAACAAGTATTGATTTCAGTTAAAATGGGAACTTATTGAAGGTATAAGAAACAAAACATGAATATTGAAATAAAGTAATGAAAACATGAACAGAGTGCTGACACGGAAAAGCTTTACATGGTCAGTTTCTACAAAAAGTCAAGGGAAGATAGAAAGATAAGTAGATAGGCAGTAGCTTACAACTGGGAACACTGAAAAAGAAACTGAAGGCTTGATTTTGGTAGTAAAAGTTAATGCAATCATCAAGCATAGATGATGATAGATAGATAGATAGATAGATAGATAGATAGGTAGGTAGGTAGGTAGGTAGACAGACAGACAGACAGACAGACAGACAGACAGATCCTGCAGTTTATCAATTCAACCCCCTGCGAAAACAGAATCAAATCTCCTACATTTATATATTATAAATGTATAATATATTATAATTATAAATTATATTATATATTATTACATTTATATAAATTTAAATAAATATAAATTTATATTTATATAAATTAATAAATAATTAATAAATACAGTATATAAATATAAACATGGGGCGTGCATAAGTGCACCAGAGTGCCTTCCGTCCCCTGTCCTAATGTTTCTCTCTTACTAGTATTATGTATATAAATATTATATCTTTGTATACCACCAATACGTATGTGATAAAATAAAATAAAGAAATTTCTATATACTATTTTATTTTTGAATTTTCTTACATCATATGATAGCTAGCTAACCAGATAGAAAGAAAGAAAGAAAGAAAGAAAGAAAGAAAGATAGATAGATAGATAGCTAGCTAGATAGATATGGACAGATATAGATAGATAGATGAAATAGATAGATTATAGATATATATTCCCTTATATATTTTTGAAAATTTATTCAGTTTCGTGTACCAACAGTACATCAGTTTATTTTAAAAATTCTTTGATTATAATTCAGTGCAAATATCAATCATTTCTTCCACATATTTTCCCATATACTTTCTCCAAATAAATATATCAATCCCCCCACCCATTTTATCTTGCAATCTTTAACTTGTTTATCCTGTTTCTGTTTTCAAAGTTTATACATCTTACAAATAATATGATCATCATTTCTACGTCAAATTCAATTTACCCTTTACAAATGCGTAATTCTTTTTATCCAATTTAAATCTTTTGATAAGCTGAACATAAGGAAACAATGGCATGTACAACTTTACAATGCCATTACATTAAATTCTCCTTGGGAAAAATACATTATGTTAACCATTCTTATTTAGAATTATGGTTATGTTAACCATTCTTATTTAGAATTTCCCTTCTAAAAATAAGGAAGGACAACTATAAAGGGATTTTAGAAGACAAGTTCGCCTTATATCTATTCTCAAATTCTCAATATGGTCTTTGTTGTAGCACAAATAGTTGTGCCATCTAAATCTTAAATCATTTCCTTCCAATGTGGCATTTCTGATTGTTATAAATATGCTCACCAGCTCCTTACTTTAGAATTATGGAGAGAGATGTAAAATAGAATGTAAGGCTAAAACCATCTGCCACATAGCAGAAACAATGCTGCTTAGAGAAAACAAAGAGCCACCATAACATTTAAAAGGCTACAAGAATGAGAGAGAAAAACTTAAGTGAAATTTGCAAGAGAAGAAAAAACATCCAGATATTGAAGAACAGTTTTTAAGTCCGTTTACTGCCCAAATTTAGAAATGAAATATTAGAATACAGTAACATAAATTTGTACTTGACTGTTTGCAATAGCAATATTCAGCTACTGAGTTATGGATCTTCTCCAACTATCCTTATTCCTATTGGTAAAGTTTCATGCTTTTATGCTAAGCAAAATTACTTTAGATTGAGGATAAAGTTAGGAAAAGTTGCCTTTGGTGTCCAAAGAAATGCATGTTCTTTTCTAGTAGGTTGAATAAAACACTGGGCTGAATCTGGATTACATTACCTGAACCTTGCTGAAGTCAGAAAATAATTAATTTCATTTAAACCCCTCTGGTTTTAGAAACTGAGTCTAGACTCAGGTGCTTATATTTGCATACATACAGTTTGAACTTGCTAATTGTGACTGACTGACTGACATAAGCAATTATGAATAATTAGGAACATTTTACAAAGAACTACACGGGTTGCCATTCTACACTTGCTACCAGTATGTTTAAGTTGTCCATTTTTTCAGAATACAGTGTTCCCTCAATTTCCGTGGGTTCGAACTTCGCGGAACGTCTATACCACGGCTTTCCAAAAATATTAATTAAAAAATAGTTCACGGTTTTTCCCCCCACACCATGGTTTTTCCTGCCCGATGACATCATATGTCATTGCCAAACTTTCGTCTGCCTTTAAAAAATATTTTTTAATAAACTTTAATAAATAAACATGGTGAGTAATAATCTAAATGGTTGCTAAGGGAATAGGAAATTGTAATTTAGGGGTTTAAAGTGTTAAGGGAAGGCCTGTGATACTGTTCATAGCCAAAAATATTGTATTTACTTCCGCATCTCGACTTCACGGAAATTCGAGTTTCGCAGGCGGTCTCGGAACGATTCCCCCGCGAAAATCGAGGGAACACTGTATACCTAAAATACAATGTATGATTCAAACGTATTCTTGAAAAGTATTCAGGAAATCCAGGTAGAGAAAGATACAATAGCTAGACTCTTGTGAAGCATATGCTTCAGAGGTGAGTTTCAGCAGGTTCTAGTTTGGTGCTGCAACCTAACAGGACTGACACAGACTTCAGTGGATAATCAGAACTGCAGAAAAAACAATTGCTGCCAACCTGCCTTCCATTGAGGACCTGTATACTGCACGGGTCAAAAAGAGGGCAGGGAAAATATTTACTGACCCTTTGCATCCTGGACATATACCCTCAAAACATCGCTACAGAGCACTGCACACCAAGACAACTAGATACAAGAACAGTTTTTCCCCGAACGCCATCACTCTACTAAACAAATAATTCCCTCAACACTGTCAGACTTTTTACTAAATCTGCACTTCTATTTCTACTAGTTTTTTTCTCATCATTCCTATCATCCTTTTCCTCCCGCTTAGGACTGTATGACTGTAACTTGTCGCTTGTATCCTAAGATTTTTATTAATATTGACTGTTTCTTCGTTGCTTATTTGACCCCTATGACAATAATTAAGTGTTGTACCATATGATTCTTGACAAATGTATCTTTTTATTTTATGTACTCTGAGAGCGTATGCACCAAGACAAATTCCTTGTGTGTCCAATCACACTTGGCCAATAAAATTCTATTCTGTTCCGTTCCGTTCCATTCCGTTCCATTCCATTCCATTCTGTTCTATTCGATTCTGACCAGTTCTGGAAAACCGGTAGCAGAAATTTTGAGTAGTTTGGAGAACCTGTAAATATTACCTCTGACTGGCATTGCCTCCATCTATTCCAGTCTGGTCGGGAGGAAATGGGAATTTTGCAGTAACCTTCCCCTGCAAGGCCCACCAAGCCACACCTGCCAAACGAAGATCACAGCCACAGAACTGGTAGTAGAAAAAAATTGAAAACCACTACTGATATGCTTTGTAAATTATCATACCTCAGTCATAGGGCAAGTTTGGTGATGAGGTCCGTTCCTCCTCATTGGTGCTGTTGGAAACTACTCTCCCATAAATGTGATGCTGAATTGAACATGGACAAACCAACAACAGGTGCCTGCAATAAGCTGGTCAATTCCTGTCACAATCTGTGGATCAACAGTCATATATATTGTCATGACAGGACTCTAAATTGGCATTCATTGATGCAAAAAACAGACCCTGCACTTGTGGGAAAACACAAATAAAAGGAGAGTGGAACCAGGTTGACATTTCCTGAAACAATTCAAGGTGCCTGTTTTCACCTTGCCAATTCTTGGGATGAGGATATTCAAAACCCCTAAATAATAATCAATTGGTATATATCTGACATCTGATCAAATAAGAATATTTGAATAATCGGTGACATCAGTTGCATTTGGAAGTAGCATACCAGCAATGCATTATTTTCTTGAGAATGATGTGCTATTTATTTTCATTTTGACAAGTGGTAAATTCTGCTATGTATCAACATGCTTTTAATATTATACAGTTTGCTTTCTAATTTTAACGCTATTCTCACATTTTATTATATAGTCATAGCAGCTCAATTTCTTATTTTTCTTTTTTTAATGTTAATAGATTTCCTGGCTATTTTTATTGTGCATCACTCCATATATTATGCAGAAAATCCAAACAAAAACTTTTTGTATCAACAATTGAGAAATATTCTCCTCCCATAGAAAAATATAAGTAGGAACCACCAGAATTATCACAGGAAGCTATTCCTTTAAGAAGACCTGGATTAGGTGACTTATTGAATCAGATCGTTCAGTATTAAGTTTAGTATTGCTGATACCAAGTGGCAGGTACTCTCTATGGTTTCAGATCATGACATTGAGAGCTGACAACAATTGAATTGTAGATCCTTGGCATGCACAGTATCTACTTTCCATTAGACTTCCCTCCAAATCTTTGCTAATTGTTATATTTTGGCTATTTATTAAACTTAAAAAGTGTCATTTATTTTGTGGTCTTATACATGTAATGTTATTTGGATTCCCTCTGCTTCTTCAATTAGCAATTACCACATTTTTCGGAATATGACACACTGGAGCATAAGATGCACCTTAGTTTTCGGGGACCTCCCAGCAATGTGCCAAACAGCAAACAGTACAGATGATATACACTGTTTGCTTTATATTTCTGTGCACGTGTGCCTGACTCATAGAAATAGCAAAGAATTGGAGAAATGTACATTATGGTAGTATATTAATGCCAGAAAGTTTTCTTAAATGTAGTCATATTAACTCCTCTCAATTATTCAAATAGATTTACTCCAAACTTGATTAAGTCAGGGTTTAACTCAGCTGCCTTATCTTAATACTAAATGGGACGCTGTTACATTTCAGATTTACAGATCTTTAAATTTGATGTGGCTTTCTGGAAGTATAGCTATTTTCTAAAGAAGATACAATAGCAAGGGGCCTCTTCTGATCAAGCATTTATTTTAAACAGCTTCTTCATTTTGTTAAGTTGTCTAGAACAGTGATTTTCAACCTTTTTTGAGCTGCGGCACATTTTTTACATTTACGAAACCCTGGGGCACATTGAGCGGGGGGGGGGGCGCTAAAAAGTTTGGACAAAAAAATTCTCTCTCTCTCTCTTCCTCCCCTTCACTCTATTTCTTTCTCCCCCCCTTTCTCTCTCTCTCTCTCTCCATCCCTCTTTCTTTCTCTTCCTTCCTCTCTTTTTTGCTCTCTTTCTCTCTCCCTCCCTACCTCCCTCTATGTCTTTCTCTCTCTCTCCTTCCCTCCCTCTCTTGCTCTCTCTCTTTCTTTCTCTTGTTTTCTCTTTTTCTTTCTCTCTCCCTCTTGCTTTCTTTCTCTCTTTCTTTCTTTCTCTCTGAGCTTCGCGGCACACCTGACCATGTCTCGCGGCACACTAGTGTGCCACGGCACACTGGTTGAAAAACAGTGGTCTAGAACAATAATAAAGCAATTTTTGTTTTTAAAAAAGTCTAATAATTTGAACATTCTATAGATATTTATAATTATTTTAGTTTTAGCAGTCCAACATTGCCAACAGTCCACCTCCCAGCAATTTGCCTCCTTGCAGGTAATTTTACTTTCAGTTCTAGCACATGGCCTGCCTGTGCTGAATCAGCTGTAGGTTGGGAGGCTGATAATCAATTGCTTATGCTAACCAGGCTCTGCGCTCTTTGCTGCAAGGAGATAAATTGCTGGGAAGCAGAGACCAAAGGGTGGATGTGGCTCAGTGGTGCTATATTTGGCATATAAGTCACGCACACCCAAATTTTCATCCTCTTTTGGGTGGTAAAAAGGTGTATCTTATACTCCAAAAATATGGTAGTTCAAGGCATTCAAACTGTCCATTGAATGTAACTACATTGCTGCTTCTTAAAATACTACCTATGAGCTACATTTCTCCTGCAAATGAATCTAGCACCTGAGATACTAAACTATTTTGGGTAAAATGAAATGCAGCAGTATTATATTAATGCCAATGTATCCAGTCATTTATTAACAAGAAATTGTCTATAATCTATTATGGAATGAAAATTTAACAAAAATAATAATTGTCTGCTGAACATAAGTGCTAAATTATGACTCTGATATAGTCATGAGTGTTGGGTCATATGTTTCACTGAGTTCCTTCTTTAGCTTTGTTGCAAAGGCATCCAATCTTTTAATATAAATTTATACAACCATATATATCATTTTAAATATTCATCCCCTTCTCATCCCTTTTTTTGATGCAGCTTCATCTTGAGCTGAGAATAGTTTCATACAAATGCCTGGCGGAGTTTCATAACTATTTTAGCTTTCATTTTTATGATAAAAAGGGAAAAGTGGCATTGAGTTAATCCATTCTTGAGAATACCTTAAAATTATAATGAGGACAAGTGGAACAAAATATATTCATTCTCACGGTTTCTCTCCTGATTTTACCAGAACAGCAAATGGTAAAATATATTAATTATGTATAATAAGAATGTAACGAGGACAGAAAATGGTGCAAAGTGAATTAATTGCTAAAACAAGAGACAATGAATGAAGTCTATACATAAGAAGAAATAATGTAAAGGGAGAGTAAATTCTTGAACTCCTATAATTGTCAGCAACATATTTAACTAGGCCAGTAATAAACGTGATTTAGTACATTCTGTGAATACTGGACTGTTCCATAAGTTAATGGTTCTATATATTATGCACCCAAAAGTGGATAATTTGATAAAGGGGTTAAGCATGCTATGTAGGTAATCTCAGTATTTGACATCTGAGTGTAATGGAGCAACTTTGGTGGGAATGCTACAATATTTAGAGGTCTTCAGTTAAGAAGAAGGATTTGGATATTTGGAATATGCTGGAGGAAATGCTGTAAAATATTTAGCATAATGTAAATCTGTCTGATAGAAGAAGATTCTCCATCTTTCATAACACTATGATCCACCTCCCCAATTATTTGCCTTTCAGAAAGCTCGCCAATGATCATATTGGCCAAGGATTTTGGAAACTGAAATGTAGATATCTGACCCTCATATTGATGAAGACTGTGCTAAGTCCTTATTCATCTAATAAAGCTGAATGGTGAAATGCCCTTCTAGAACTCTTCTGTAGCAAAAATAATTACACTACTTACATACTACTTACCTGAGCTTACAAAACTTTCGCCAGATCCATCCTAGAATACAGCTCATCTGTTTGGAACCCATACCGCTTCTCGGACATTAACACCCTCGAAAATGTCCAAAAATACTTTAGCAGAAGAGCCCTTCACCACCACCACCGAAACAGAATACCCTACGAAACTAGACTCACTATCCTGGGTCTAGAAAGATTACAACTACAACGCCTTAAACATAATCTAAGTATTGCCCACAAGATCATATTCTGCAACGTCCTGCCTGTCGGCGACTACTTCAGCTTCAACCACAACAACACAAGAGCACACAACAGATTTAAACTTAATATTAACCGCTCCAAATTGGACTGTAAAAAATACGACTTTAGTAATCGAGTTGTCGAAGAATGGAACTCTTTACAGACTCCGTAGTATCTTCCCCTAACCCCCAACAATTTACCCTTAGACTATCCACAGTTGACCTCTCCAGATTCCTAAGAGGTCAGTAAGGGGCGTGCATAAGTGCACTAGCATGCCTCCCGTCCCCTGTCCTATTGTCTCTCCTATATCTCATATATTGTATCTACTATTCTTCTATTCTATTCTTCTTATACTACTCTCATAATATCCTTGCATTCTCTAATTGATATATTCTATTCCTAAATTTTTACTTCTATTCTTTCTCTAATATATTTTAGTTGAGTATAACCTCTATAACCTTTATTGTGTATTATTGTGCATTGGACTAAATGGATGGATGGTGGATGATTTCTTTGAATTTCTCTAAGGAAAATAATTTCCTAAAGCAGACTATTCACCTAACAATGGTAGTATCAACATTGTTGAAAATGCCCATTGGGTGAAGTTTCCTTAACAAATTTTTCTTGGGAATCAATGGAAGCCAATGATGCTATTCAATGCAAGAGAGATGAAAGTAAAAGTGAAACATAAGTGATTCCCAATTAGTTCATCGTCATTTGTAACTTAACAAAGACAAGAACACCTTATTTCATCTGTGTTTCTGCAAAATTCTCCTTTCCTTTGAAATAATTTATAAACAACTTCAAAGTAAATTAAAAAAAACCGACAGGGAGAAATATAAGAGCATTTTTCCATCTTTCATAAGTTTGTTTTATCAAATAGTATTTTAAGATAAGGGAATGGTTCCCAGATGGAATTATTCATTTTTAAAAATTTATGCTGACTGCACATTCTCGGAGTTGCAGGACTAACATATCTGAAGTGTTCGAAATTGAGGAAGGCTATCTTACATCAGCAAACAAAGTAATATGATGGAGGATAAAATGCTCATTCCACTATCAGCTGAAAATATATAAACCATCCACTAGGCAAGTTGTACATGGGCACATCCACTGTGATCCGTGGGAAAGAGAAACATAGAAGTAAGTATTGGAATGCAGATATACCAACCTGGGAAACCACACACTAAAAAAAATTAACCACAGTAGGTTTAAAGCATGTGCAAAACTTATTTCATCTTTCTAAAGCTGGCTGAAGATAACACCTTTGTTCAGCCCCTACATTTGCTTGGCAATACTCCAGTTGCAATCAACTCATAATCATCCAGGGTACTCTAAGTATGGTAGCACTGTAGTTAGAAGGGAATTAATTTTCTCTTCTTGACAGTTGTTAGTGTAATTCATTCCCTTGTTTTTAATTGCTGCATCAAATTGCTTTGTGGAATATTCCTTGTCTCATCCCAAGAGAAATCCAGAGAATGTACCTTGCCTGGAGTAATTTGTACACATAACATACATCACACACACACACACACAGAGAGAGAGAGAGAGAGAGAGAGACAGAGAGACAGAGAGACAGAGAGACAGAGAGACAGAGAGACAGAGAGAGAGAGACAGAGAGACAGAGAGACAGAGAGAGACAGAGAGACAGAGAGACAGAGAGAGAGAGAACGAGCCAGTTTTAAAAGGTTAACCTTATTAACCATGTAAATATCTGTGTATCCTACGGATGTAACACCCGAGGGACAGATGCAAGGTACGATGTGAACAGGTGTAACCTGATAGAGTTTTCAGACCTTTGATGTCACACCCTTGTTTGGCCTTTTATACAAACAGATTTATAACAATTTCACTAGATCTAATTGTAAGCCTTCTTCTCCAAAATCTGGCAGAGTCCCTACTGAATTACGTAAATAATAAATGGCAGGCCCAGCTCCAGACCTAACAGTGTTGACTTTATACAGATTAATTAAGTGGTTAAAATTAAAAGAGGAGAAATGCTACATTTTAATTAAACTTTTGGCATTTAACTGTTTACTGGAGGTAGAAAGCAAAGAGACTAGAATTCTATCACTGCTTGCATTGCAAATTCTTTGGTACATAGATTTCCCACATTACTTTTCCCAGGTTTGCCAAAGGATTTTTCCTGCCTACCAATATATATTTCTGGTTCTCACGATCCTGGTCTAATAATGATTTTTATGGCTTTACTAGCAGGGTCTGGTTCTAACTTACTTTGCTTCCATTTCGCTTCCACCCATGCAGCATGGGTAATACTTGTTGTGGTTAGCTCTGGCCCAGCTCCTGCCCCAAGGACTGTGGATGTGGGGGAGACATCCACATGCTGCAGGCCAGTTTTGCATCCGGTGGAATCTGCTGATGAAGGCTCCTCTGACCAAGAAGACATGAGTGACAGGGAGGAGGAGAGTGTGGCAGACAGCTCAGAAGGAGATCAATTATCTAGCTCCTCCTTGGATTCAGAACAAGAGTTAATGATACAGCCATGCCTTCGGAGAGCGATGCATAGGCAACAACAACTGAGAGATTATTATCAAAGAAAATGAGGCCACCTGTGGTTGGGTGGTGTTCTGTCTGGGTCCCCCCAGACGCCAACACCAACCAAAAAGAGTTTCCAGACACACTGGTAAAAAGCAAAGGCAGTTTATATAATGCAAAGCAAACACAGGTAACAAAAACTGTTCTTACAGACAGGAACACGATGCAGTTTCACAGAGGTTTCACGAAGGCCAGGCAATAAAACAGGATTCTTGCTGGCAAAAACAACTCTGGAGATAATAAAACCCACGCCTCCCCCAAGTCTTCCAGGCTTCTAGGCCACAAGCCAAGATCAGAGATGCCAAGAATCGAAGCAAGGTCACAGGACTCCCAGTTGATAACTCTCCATGAGACTGTAGGGGCAGGCCTGCCTTTTCAACCCTGCTGAGGAGAACCACACCCAAACCCAGCTGTTGCCAATTCAGGGATGGAAGTATCTTTCTAATTGGCCCCTTCTTTGAGCTGCACATCTCTGCCGCATGTCTATTATAGCCTGTGCGTCTTCATCCAATGAATCCAGGCTACTAGCTGGGGAGAGTCCCCCCCCCGGGGGTCTCAGGCTGCTCTCCCTCCTCCTCCTCCTGACGTTCCTCTCCCCCGTCTGCCTGGTCCTCCCCCTCCTGGTCACTGTCCTCCTCCTCTGGGCATGGATCTGGCAGAGCTCCAGCCGGTCCCTGAGGAGCCTCAGGCTGAATCACAACAGGTGGGGCTGTGGTAATTAGTGAGGCTGCTATAAAGAGCAGCCTGTGGGTTTGGCCATTGTGGAGGATTATCTGATCCTTGTGTTTCGTGACTGCTTTACTGACTTTGACCTTTTGTGTGCTGATTTTTCCCCGCTTTGAAACTAAAGCAGAGCAAAGGGTGTTTCACTTTGTGAAAAAAGAAGGACTGTGAATTGCCTCACAGCCGCAAGCTAAGTATCACAGAACTGATAAGGGACTTGTACAAATTACCAGTTTGTTTGGAGACGAGTGCTCTTTGCTATACCAAAAGAGAGTTTAGTTTAAGTGAATTTTCATTATAAAGAACATTGTTTTGAATTTTCAAATGTGTGTGTGTCTGAAATTTGTACCTGTGAATTTTTGGGAGGATTCTACCAGAGAGCCCGACAGAACAATACTGAAAACTTCTGCACATGGGGAGAAGCAAAAAATAGCTATAGAACCATCAGGAACCTGCCTCTGTTTACTACTATGTTCCTCTTTGACATGGATTTCTGGATATAATCTGATTTGCCCCGGTCCACTTCAATTAGCTTCCTAGTTTCAATCAGTTATTTCCCCCAGAAATAACTGGATCCAACTTTTGACACTACAACTTGAAGGTTTTTTTTTTTGCTGGGGGGGAAAACATCATTTCTAAAAATTATTTAAAGGGGGAACTTAAAAAAAAAAAATCTGAAAAAGCAATTGGAATTCAGTCACTGCAGTTTCTTATTCCTTAATCCTCAGCTAGGATTTCACTGCGGAACTCAAAGATGGTCTCAGACCAGGAAATTGCAAGTCATTTCCACTCAATGACTTGCCAAGTTGTAGCTCTGGATCTCTGAGGAGAGATGATGCACATTGGTTATTTGTGGAAAATGAGAAGGGAGAGAGGGATAAAATATTTATTACAAAGCCCTCTTTTTGAATCCTCTCTTGGCCATCTCCAAAGTGACCATAGTGTCTCCCGACTTAGCTTACAACACTTAGTCTGAATTCAGCATGACATATTTTTATCTTTCTATTTTTTAGACAATTTCGATGATCAGACCACTACAGTAATGTTTTAAAAGCTCCCAACAATCCCTAGAGGATGCAGCCTGAATGAGAGCAGTTCTATATTCCCTGTCTTCAATTTTTCCATCGCTTGCATGCCTTACTCTATTATGGTTGGCTTTTCAAAAGTTTTAGAGAAATTACCGAGAGTGGGAAGGAAAGAGAGAGGAAGAGAGAGATAGAGAGATATATATATTGAAGATCAATCACCAATCATAAGTCTACATCAAATTCCAACTTTTGTGTTTCTTTCTGTCCAGATGTGTGTAGTATTCCTTTTCATTTTAGTTAAATGTATTGCTTGTGTAGTTTAGTTTAGTCAGGGGAATTTTAGCTTCATGGAAGAATGAATATAAGTATTTCATAGATTTTTCCATTTACAGGTTGTCCTAAGTTACTGTAGGTTGGAATAAAAAAAGGGTTCACAACAAAGAGAAAGTAACTTATGCTATAGAAATTTAAAATTTCTATAGCAGAAATTCGACAAGGGTGGCATAGAAATCTAATAAATAAATAAATAAATAAATAAATAAATAAATAAATAAATAACTCATTAATTTTTAGTAAAATGAAACCCTTGCAAACAGACAGATAAAAAGGCTATAAGAACATTATTATCAGATGGTCACAAGGCCATTTACATGGACCTCAGGAAAATAAAATAATATTTTCTTTGAAGTTAAATAGTAAATATATAGATGTCATCACTACCAAGTGTTTGTGTGACTATTGTGATATACTATCAATGCAATATATAAGCAAATAAAACTGTGTCCTTTAAAAAAAGCAGTCAGGTTATTGTATCTACCTGCCATTAATTTCTGAAATCTGAGACTACTGGAACAGCTGATGATATAAACGGCCTAATTTATACTGGAGAAATATCCCTTCTCAAGCCCCTCTGTCTACAAGGGGAGATAACTGTCTCAGAAGTCAGTTGTTTTAGCTCTGCAATATAGCTGTCTTCCATAGGGAAAAAGAAGCTCAAGATTATTTAAAAAAACCAGTACTATCCAATTATTGATTGAGCTATGGAAGGGAATCCAACGAGGATATTATGGCACCAGCAGTTACTTTGATTCAAAATGTTATGAATATTTGTATGCATTTATATTACTGTCCAAAGTTACCCAATTTTGGGAGACAAGACTAGTTTAGTAAATGACTATCTTAGTTAGGAGGAGGTGGACAGACTTTGACCTGTTCCATATTTTTGAAATTTGCACGGATGTACTTCTTTAGCCTTTAAATTTAATTCATCTGCTGAGCAAATAGCTTTTGGATACTTTATTTAGTTGGTATTTACATTAGATAATAATTAGTTCTTGCCCTCCTGCTCTTTGTGCAGTGTCAGGAACAAAACTAATAGCCATTCTTTTAAATTCCAGTGGCTTTGGATTTTTCTCTGCAATAAAAGAGGCTGAAGATCCAGAGATTCACATTACATTACCTTTAGAAGCCTCTTCGTACTTAGTTGTTATTTCCGTAGACAAAACTCAAACTTAAGAAGACTGGAAGATTGGATACATCTTGATGCATTATCTGTTCCATACTGTAATAACTCTCAAAAATAGGTTGAATCAAAGGCAAGGTTTATTGCCCCAGACACATTTGTCTGCCTTTAGCTTAAGGCCCTTGTCCTGTAGCCTAGAAAGCCCCTTTCTTATCCTGCAGTTCAATTGGTCATAATTCTCCCCAGATATCAATATGTCATCAAAATATGGCCAACCAATCAACATGCAATAAACAAATCTGAACTTTTGACTTTTACCCTGTAACTGGGTAGGTAACTGGACAGCATATCTAACACATACAAATGAAACTATGCCTTGAGTCAGTGGAGTGATGTGGGTGCATGTGACCCCACAGAACATGCATGGTCCCTCTCGATCGATTCACCCAGATGGGGAGTGTTTCCCCAGTTGCACACTGCGCCAAGCCCGGAAGAGAAGGTGGCCAGATGGGGTGGGGTGGCTGCATGGGTTCTTGTTCTTCTCGATGGGTTCCACAGTAGCCATGAATGCTGTGCTGAACCTGCTGCTGGACAAGGAGGAACATCCACTGCAGCTGGGCAAAAGCTTCAAACGGCACCCTAAAGCCTCCTTCCACACCATTCTCTGTGAGTGCCCAGCAGAGGCAGTGGTTATGGGCCAGGCCAGCAACTCCAAAACATCGGCTTGATTAAGCTGGCCCGGCCCTGTCTCAAAGCCCTGCCTTAACCAGAGTAGCCTATGCCTGCCTAACAGAAAACAGGCTCCACTGTGTTCGGTGTGACTTACTCCCAGGTAAGTGGGTAGAGCAGCCTTCCCCAGCCTTCCCCAGCCAATAGTTTGCTTGCAGCTTATAATACATAAAATATTAAATACTAAACTTCCATTAGGGCCCAATTTGGAGAGTGGGGGTGCAGGAAATGTTTACTTTCTGACCTTCCAAAAGAGCCTTAAAACCTAGCTCTCCTATTTGGCTTGGGGCCCCCAATGAGGGTGCGCTGTGCTCAGGGGTGGGCTACTGCCCAGATCGGGGTGGGGAATGCAGTGGGGTAGCGAAAATGGAACTCCACCCCAGAGCACCAATTTGCACCGAACGATGTTGAAAGAAAATGGAGGGCACCCAGAATAAGCCACGCCCACAGTGTGGTAGTAAAAGTTTTGATAGCCCTTCACTGGCTGTGCTTGAGTGAGAGACTAAAATCCACCCCTGTACCATCCATATTAGCAATAGCAATAGCACTTATATTTATATACCACTTCATAGTACTTTTATATTCCTCTCTAAGCGGTTTACGGAGTCAGCATCTTGCCCCCAACAATCTGGGTCCTCATTTTATCCACCTCGGAAGGATGGAAGGCTGAGTCAACCTTGAGCTGGTGGTGAGATTTGAACTGCTGAACTACAGCTAGCAGTCAGCTGAAGTAGGCTGCAGTACTGCATTCTAACCACTGCGTCACCTCAGTTTTTGGTTTTAACATTTTATTTAGTTGTTGTTAATCTTATTGTTTTTATATCTTTGCTTTTATATTTTATATTTGTATTATACTATGAGTATTTCCTCTATAACCTTCATCATGTATTTTACTATGAGTATACCCAGTAAAACCCTCATTGTGTATTGGACAAAATCAATCAATAAATAAATAAATAGAGTTACTCAAGAAAATGAGACCTGTGACATATAAATGTAATCAGCGAATACGTCATAAATTCTTTATTCTATGTCTCATATTGTAGCATATGAGGTGTTATATGTTGTAATCCAACCTGACTCCCCAGAATCCCAGCGACCGGTTAAGTCCCACAGAGTTGGCCTTCTCCGGGTCCCGCTGACTAAGCAATGTCGTTTGATGGGACTCAGGAGAAGAGCCTTCTCTGTGGCGGCCCCGGCCCTCTGGAACCAGTTCCCCCCAGTTATCAGAGTCGCCCCCACCCTCCTTGCCTTTCGCAAGCTCCTTAAAACCCACCTCTGTCGTCAGGCATGGGGGAATTGAAATTTCCCTTCCCCCTAGGCTTATAGAATTTATACATGACATGCTTGTATGTATGAGTGGTTTTTTAAATTGGGGTTTTTAAGATTATTTTTAATATTAGATTTGTTTTCATTGCCTTTTCATTGTTGTTAGCTGCCCCGAGTCTTCGGAGAGGGGCGTCAAATCAAATCAAATCAAATCAAATCAAATCAAATCAAATCAAATCAAATCAAAAAATAAATAAATTTAGAAAGAAGTCCAGTCTTCTTTTCTGTGACCCCCTATAGATATTTGAAGAGTTCTATCATATTGCCACCTCTGCTTCCTTTTTCTTCTGAAAGCTAAGTGAACCATTTCCTCATTTTTTTTCCATTTGGAAAATTGAGTTACCAAGTTTCTGGATCACCTTGATGGAAAAAGGGACCTAACTCTGATGCAAGACACGCTCCAAATTAAGGCCATTTAAGAATAATAGGTTGAGCCCCCTTCTGCGTGTAAAGCAGTGCTTTTCTCATCTGTGTGTTTGTGTGTAATTTTCCTTCCAAAGGAAAGAAAGAAGAGGGGGGGAGACCGCAAAGTGAAGCAACTGATGAGTGGGAAGACTCACCCTTTCAGAAAAGGAAGCTTAAAGGTGTAATTTATCCATCAGAGAGTAATTGAGGTAGAACTGGAGGAGGAACATGAAGATACTTTGAATGTAGTCTCGGTCTGATATAAACAGGAATGGAGCATTGTAGTATTAACAAAGAAAGTCCACATGAGGATTCTACATCAGGATGAAAGCATCTCTGCACTGTCAGTTGTACTGGGGAACTAAAATGATCTGTTCCCAGTTCTATACAGCCAAACTAGAGATTTTTGTTACTCTTGTTTTAGACATTAGAATTTTAGTCAATTGGTGCTTTGACCCGAAACAACAAAACAACAACAATTGCCATGAACCAACAACAATAATGGGCAAATTGTATGAATGTTTAGTACGCATGTTGGGTTAGTTATTATGTTATTAGGGTTTTAATTAATGGTTTTATAACTCAGTTTTATATTTGACTTCTTTTTATTGTCTTGTGCTTTATACTGTTGTAAACCGCCCTGAGTCCTTCAGGATTGGGCGGCTTAGAAGTCGAATAAATAAATAAATAAATAAATACATACATACATACATACATACATACATACATACATACATAAATATTCCTTGCTCCCATATCATACAAAAAGAAAAAAAATATTTGCTGATACAGTGGTACCTCGGTTCTCGACCACAATCCATTCCAGAAGTGTGGTCGAGAACCGATTTGGTCGAGAACCGAATTAATTTATCCCATAGGAAATAATGGAAATGGATTTAATTGGTTCCCAGCCCATTGACTTGCTGGGAACCAATTAAATCTACAGTATTTCTATTTCCTATGGGATAAAGATCTGAGGGGACTGGGTGAGAGGGAATGGGAGTCAGAACCCCAACACGCCCCTCCTGGCCGCCATCTTAACAGACTCCCAGTCTCTACCTTGTAACTGCTCCAAGCTGCAGGAAGGGTAGGGCTGGCTGCAATACCGGCAGCTTCGGGGGGCTACTTTCCTCAGTGGTTCAGTTCGTTACCTCCAAGCAGCTGCCCCAACTTTTTCTTTCCCGGCGGCGGCGGAGGCTCCGGCGGCTTGGAGGTAACAAACTAAACCACTGAGGAAAGTAGCCCCCCGAAGCTGCCGGTATTGCAGCCAGCCCTACCCTTCCTGCAGCTTGGAGCAGTTACAAGGTAGAGACTGGGAGGCTGTTAAGACGGCGGCCAGGAGGGGCGTATCGGGATTCCAACTCCCATTCCCTCTCACCTCGTCCCCTCAGATCTTACATTTAGAATAGTAAACAAAATTTTCTATTCAGTATCCGAATTTTTGTTCAGATACCGAAGCAAATTTTTGCAGAAAATTTTGTTCGGGATCCGAAATGTACGAAAACCAAGGCGTTCGAGAACCGAGGTACCACTGTATCTGCAGGAGGCATCATTAAAAAAGCTAGAAGGCACATCTACATCTGCTTTGATACCTTCTCCAGTGAAGGTTCCTCTTTATTAGCATTATTTGTCTGGTCATTTGCAGGAGACACACAGAGACACATATGCATCAGTCACAACAGGAAGCTTTCTGGTGGTAAAGTTATCAGTCCTCTTGCATTTAAATGTCCTTTGCAAGCCATGAAAGTAAAATGACAACTGTCTTTGCATCTAGAATTACAAACTCGTATTGCTGTAGTTGAATAAATTCACGGGGAGATAGTTCTGCTAGAATATTCATGACTGGGAGAGCCAATGGTAACAAGGTCAGCCAATGTAAAGACATAAGGCAGTGATGGTGATGTTATGGCATTGAATTATGGGTGTGGACACATTGAAAATCAGGAAACAGGCCATTTCCGGGCTCCAGAGGACCTTGGGGATGTGTATGAGGGAAGGCTATGGAGCCTGGGGAGGGTAAATAATGGGCCTATCAGGCCCACCGGAAGTCAGTACTGTGCACAAATGTTGGTCTGCTGGTCATGCTGGTCACGCACACATGCGCAGGAGGGTAAGTTGCTGTAAAAATTTACAGCATTGCTGTAAAAAATTTTTATTAAGATTTTAATCCAGGAGGTCACTTTGTGTCATTATTATTATATACACAATAATGTGAAACCCCAGCCACCAATTCTCCAGCTTATATTAGCTTTCATAGCTGTTGAGTTTTTTCCAAGAATGTAGGATATCATGATGTATCAATGTGATATTTATTTACTCGGGGTGGTATATGTGTAGATCTGAGCAATGTGGCTTTTGTAAGTGAAGTTAGAAATTTATCTCATTGCACATATTTTCTATGTGCTGTCCAAGATTTCTTGGATGGAACTCAGTGTGCTGATAATCAGCGGACCATCATGGACAGTTTATGCCATCAGATTTTGATTTTGATTTTCAGACCTTGACATTTTTTTATCTTCTCCAGTTCTTTGCTTTCTATTCTATTATTTTCTGGTATTACCACATCAATTATCCACACTTTCTTCATTTCAACTATGCTGCTCAAAAAACTAAAGGGAACACTCATATGACACATCCTTGATCTGAATGAATGAAATATTCTCATTGAATATTTCATTTGCACAACTATTCCATTTGCACAACAGCATGTGAAATTGACTGTCAATCAGTGTTGCTTCCTAAGTGGACAGTTTGACTTCACAGAAGTTTAATTTACTTGAAGTTATATTCTGTTGTTTAAGTGTTCCCATCATTTTTTTTGAGAAGTGTATAATTAAATCTGTTGTATAAAGTCAAGACTTCATTAGTTTGTATTCTATTATAATTATGGTTTATTATACAGCATACACATAATGTCAACTAAGTAGGGTTTTTTGTCTTTCTTATCGACAATTATTAAGTGTGGGTAGTTATGTGGCAGGTCTTCTTGTTGTTGTTATTAATATTATAAAATAGTATTACACATATGCTGTCCATCTTATTGTCTAGTGACCTTGGGCATCTTACAACATCTCAAGAGCATAATCTTACTAATAATACTTATTAATAATTTAATCATAATAAACATAACAATACGACACTAGAAACCAAGACTTATGAAGAGAGATTGCTAGAACTGGGCATGGATAGCCTAGAGAGAAGAAGGGCCAGGGAAGACATGATAGCAGTCTACAGGTACTTGAGGGGTTGCCACAGAGAGGAGGGGGTCACTCTATTCTCCAGGGCACCAGAGGGCCGGACGAGGAACAATGGCTGGAAGCTGACCAAGGAGAGATTCAACCTGGAAATTAGGAAGAACTTCCTGACGGTCAGACTGATCAACCAGTCGAACAGCCTTCCAGCGGACATTGTGAACTCCCCTAATCTGGACATTTTAAAGAAGAGATTGGACTGCCATTTGGCTGGGGTGGTGTAGAGTTTCCTGCTCAGGCAGGGGGTTGGACTTGATGACCTGCATGGTCCCTTTCAACTCTAACAATAAATAAATAAATAAATAAATAAATAAATAAATGAATGAATGAATGAATGAATGAATGAATGAATGAATGAATGAATAAATAAATAAAATAAATAAATAAATAAATAATAAACAAACAAACAAACAAACAAACAAACAGAATTAAGGAACCTTCAATTATTTTTGTAACACAAACACAAGTAATCTGATCTTTAAACTTTTAAAAATGGTCATCATAATAAATGAGTGTACCCCTTGTAGGCAAAGTAGGGTTTACAGATGCCAAGATTCTCTACTGTAGTTCATTTTGGGCTTATCAGGCTCCCTATCCTACCTATTCCCCCCCCCCCAAAAAAAGTTCTTTTCAATAAAATCATGGCAAGTTTACATTTTATAAAGAAGCAGGCATGCTGCAAAACAGAATTACCTCTAGCATCATATTTAGCTACGGGCATGCTCTGAGTCCAAAAAATGTTCCTATTTAGATGGATCATTCTGGCATTCAACTTTTATTAAATGGGTATCTTGCGACCATGCTCACCCTCACAGATATTTTTAATAGGCAAATCTTCTATGGCACTGTATCTGGGAGTGAGCCCACTACGTGCCCTCAAATGCTTTCCAAAGACAGAATGAGTCACAGCTTCATTTGGCAACAGCCATATCAATTAGAAACATAGAAACATAGAAGTCTGACGGCAGAAAAAGACCTCATGGTCTATCTAGTCTGCCCTTATACTATTTTCTGTATTTTATCTTAGGATGGATATATGTTTATCCCAGGCATGTTTAAATTCAGTTACTGTGGATTTATCTACCACATCTGCTGGAAGTTTGTTCCAAGGATCTACTACTCTTTCAGTAAAATAATATTTTCTCATGTTGCTTTTGATCTTTCCCCCAACTAACTTCAGATTGTGTCCCCTTGTTCTTGTGTTCACTTTCCTATTAAAAACACTTCCCTCCTGGACCTTATTTAACCCTTTAATATATTTAAATGTTTCGATCATGTCCCCCCTTTTCCTTCTGTCCTCCAGACTATACAGATTGAGTTCATTAAGTCTTTCCTGATACGTTTTATGCTTAAGACCTTCCACCATTCTTGTAGCCCGTCTTTGGACCCGTTCAATTTTGTCAATATCTTTTTGTAGGTGAGGTCTCCAGAACTGAACACAGTATTCCAAATGTGGTCTCACCAGCATTCTCACCAGCAATTACAATAGGATGTCCAAGTTTTATTGGAAGCTGATCAATTGTAAACAAAAATCCTACAGTGGTATCTTGGTACTCAATGTTAATTGGTTCTGTGAGGTGTGATGAGTACCAAAAGTGATGAATACCAAACAATTTTCCCCCATAAAGAGTAATGAAGTGAGTCACAAGGCAGCCGAAACAAACAAGTTACAGCTTTCTATAGACAAAACAAACAAATGATGAGTGATTGGGACAAAATTTACATCTCAAAATGTGTTGAGTACCAAATTTGATGAGTTTCCAAGCAGTTGACTGTCAAGGTATGACTGTACTGGAAAAGTCATAGCCATTTGAATCATTGGATCTTTCTTTTCTGAAAAGCATTTTTACTGAGAATTTGAGCAATATATGAATTTGTAACCCTATAGAGCAAAGGTGTCAAACTCACATTGTCACAGTGGCATCACGTGACATATGAGAACTTCCCGCCCTCCATTACTAAATCAGGTGTAAGTATGGGCAATATGTGATGCATCTGGCCCTGGGCCGGGAGTTTGACAGCCCTGCTATAGAGGTCACACAAACACTGTCAAGCATGTTTTACTAAGCTTACCAACATTGTGTACATCATAAAACATTTCATTGCTGATTGCTAAGTCTGGAAGGCCACATACTATTGGTGAAGAATTTATCCTACCAGCCATTAGTGAGGTTCTCAGTACTGTTTTGCATAAGTCACCACATGATATAATTAAGCTAACTCCTCTCAGCAACAATTCAGTGGAAAGACGCATAGACGAGAATCTGGAAGATGTATTGTGTAGCATACTATGGACAACAGACTTTGCATTGCAGCTGGTTGAATCAACTTTGCCAGGCAATGAATCTTTGCTTCTTGATTATGTGTGCTTTATTAAAGATGAAAGTTTGACTCAAGAGTTGTTATTTGTGAAGCAACTACCCTGTTTACCCGATAGTAAGACACCCCCGATTGTAAGACGTATCGGGGGTTTCAGGGGGGTCGGCTAATATAAGCCGTACCCCAAAAGTAAGACATATGTCTTACTTTCGGGGAAACACGGGGGTATTGCCGGTGGGGGGAGCCCGATGACGTCGCTTCCAAGCTCCCAACTCGCCCCTCGCCTTCGCCTCGCCGCCACCGCCTCTTCCCCGGCTTGGCAAAGCGAAGGACGACGCTGGTCTGAAGCGAGCCGAGCGGGCGGCGGCTTGCAGCGAAGGCGCTCGTCCCAGCAACCGAGTCCTGCCGAGGCTCGGCTGCAAGCGGCCAGCGAAGCCGACCAGCTCCGAGGCGAGCGGCCGGAGCTGCGCCCTCCTTCGCCCGCCTCCTTTCCGGCAGGCAGGTGGGGCTGCCCAACTGCGCAGAGCGGCTCCTCCCCTCCAGACACACGTTTCCCCGACACGCGTCTGTGGCTCCACACGTGCACGCCGCTTGGAGCCCTGAGGTTGAACTTGGAAAAGGGCTCACGAGGCTCCTGTCCCGTGGCTGCCCTTCTGGACTCTGGGGAGATGCCTTCGGGAACGCGACCCTTTCAATTTTTTTCCAATGTAAGACATACCCCGAAAGTAAGACGTAGTGGGGCTTTTGGGGGTAAAAAGAAAGTAAGACACTGTCTTACTTTCGGGGAAACATGGTACAAATAAATACTAAAGGGGAGTCAATATTTCATGTTGTTGAGCAGTTTTTCAAAGGCAAGGAAATTCCATCTACCAGCATACTTGCTTGTTCATCTGATGGAGCACCATCAATGACTGGTCGCTACCATGGATGTGTTGCTTACTTGAAAAAAGAGCAGTGCCAAATGTCTTTACACTCACTGTGTCATTCATTGCCAACATCTGGTTGCAAAAAACCTCAGCGATCACTTATACACTGTCATTACACACTGTCATTACTGCAGTGAACAAAATTAAAGTACATGTTCTCAATGATAGACTATTTTGAGAGCTCTATGTTGAGAATAATGAAGATTTTGATAATTTGCTGCTTTATACAGAAGTTCATTGGCTATCAAAAGCCAACTGTATGAGACACTTTTACAATCTTTTTGAAGACAAGAATGCTTTGCTCAATGATGAACTCAAAGAGATTAAGCATGACATTGCTTATGTATCAGAACTGTTTGCAAAATTCAATGAAGTGAATTTGCAGTTGGAAGGAAATGAGGCCAACCTTATTAAGGCCAAATTTGTCATCTCTACATTTATTTCAAAGTTAACTCTATTCAAGAGCAATATAGGCCATCACAAACTATACCAATTTCCAAGCTTGTCTGAGCTAAAAGAGAAAGTGGGATACAAGATGGCGATCTTCAAGTTTTTTATCACCATTTGGATATATCTGAGCAATATCAGGATCATTTTTTGATGGAAATTCCAGATTGGGTGAATAAATACATTTTCAGATACTGAGGAAGACGGGGTAGTAGAAGAACAACTAATAGAGCTGCAAAATGACATTGTGCTGAAGCCAAAGTTTAAGAAATCATACAAGAGTTTTGGTTACAGATAGAAATTTCTGATTGCTACCCTGCACTATGGACAGTGATTAAGAGGCTCCTTGTTGCATTTCCAACATCATACTCAGTGGAATATGGTTTCCCCAACTTCTCTCCAAGCAAAAAAAAAAAAGACTCCAGGTTACTGAATGTGGTGATTTAAGATTCCTGCTAAGTGACTTAAAATCAGATATTGAGAAACTGCCCATCAAGCCCATCCATCACATTAATAATAAATAATAAATAAAGAATTTACTGAACAGTGAAGTAGTTACTAAATTTTACTGAGTTTACTAAGTTAGTAGTTACTAAGGTTCTTGATAAATGACTATCAGACTTTGAAAACCTGGTATCACTGGATCATGTTCAACAATTTTGTTGAATTAATAAAATATTTTTACGGCAAAGAATTGTTTTATTTTTCACTCCAATCACAAATACAATATAAAATACCCTCAATATTGAATTGTATTACAATGAATCATTTTTGAGATTATGGTATACATATCCAATGCTACCTCCTTTACATTTGACATCTGGACAAAAATGGCTGCTCAAATTTCTTATATGATATTAATAACCTGTTAGCTAATACACTTTTTAAGCTGTTCCTAATTTAAATCGCATCTAATTAATTAGGTCATAGTATTTCAATTTTCTCCATATCTCTTCCATATCAATTTTCATGTATATTTCTTAACCTTAAAAAAAAAGCCCTTTAAAATAAAAGAAACAATACGTTAAAAAAAAGCAAAAAACTTCTGATGACAAATTCAAGGGGAAAAAAGCCAAATAATATATCACAAATCTCACCAAATTAATAAACCAAATTAATAAACCTAATTAATAATAATTCCTTTTAATAGGTAATATATTAAAAAATAAAAAATAAAGGTTAAAAAAGAAGTAAAGGAAAGGGAGGGTGGAAAAAGAAAACACAAGAAGAAAGAAAACAAAAAAGAGAGAAGAGAAAGAAAAATATATCTTTCTCCTTTTTCTTGCATACATCCCATATAGATCCCAATAGAGTTATCATACCCTGCAAAATTTTATGGTTCACAAGAAAACCAATGAAATCCTCTAACCTGCTCTAACCCATATCACTATGAACCCAGTGAAATGATAAACTCATCATTTCCTTCTCCATTTTTATCACTGACTACCCAGTGGAATCTTCATACCATATTCTAATTTTATCACTGCATACCCAGCGGAATTATTGTATCCTACTCTAATTGTATCACTGTAAAACCAGTGGAATCATCATGCCCTATTCTAAAATCAGTGCAATTAATTGTTACAGTTTTGAATTGTACTGTTACTATCTTCCTTAGTGGGTCATACAAGCCGTTATTCCGAACAATGCTATTTATAGGGCGTGGGGTACTGAGGATGAGTTTGTAGCACCAAAGGGGTGGTAGACTGAAAATGTTTGGGAACCACAGATCTCGAAACTTACAAGAAAAGGCCCATGTCAAACAATCTGTCCCAAAATGCATACTGAAACAAATACTGCAACACAAATGATCCTGGAGATATTTTGTCTGACATCAGAGAGTACTGTAATTCAGAAATGGAACGGGGAGGACTTGTGAATGAACCTATTCAGTTCTGTCATAGATTGTAAAAACAGTATTTTGCACCTGGGGATCAGAGGTGGGTCCCTGCTGGTTTGGACTGGTAGCTGGTAGCAGGAATATACCCCCGCTCGCTGAACTGGCAGCAATGGCTGGCTGGCAATGGCCCCAAATCGCTTCTCTCAGCTGTACCATAGGCACCACCATCTTGTTTTTAGCTTCTGTGCATGTGCAGAAGCTGTTTTTTGCTTTTGTGCATGCACAGAACCTTGGTTTTCGGCACTGCACTTGCATTTGCACAAAGCACACCCCAACACATGTACCCCCCCCCACACACACATGTGTCCCTGTGGCATAGAAGGATGCAAACCATCAGTGAGGTAAGTTAGAACCTATCCCTGCTGGGGATGTAATGCAGTGATTCATTTTGTGATGGAGGCTTTGAAAAGACTTTGCTTTTCACTTTAATCACAGATGTCAGAAGAGGCCAGAGATCAGGGGCAGCCTTATCTGACTTTCAGATGTTGCCCTTTCTCTCTCTCTCACTCCATGAATTGAGTGCAGAGTCGTAGGTATTGCCTACACTCGACTGGTGCTTGCAATCTTTTAGAAAGAATCACCAGATTGATAGCTGGGAATGCTATGTGAAAATAATTAGTACTGCCAAGCAATTAGAGCAGGGACAAAGGAGAGGGCAATTTGGATTTTGGTGCCCAAATTATGGAACAGCTTCTGGGCAGAGGTGTGTTTAGCCTTTGTTGCCCATTTCAGACATTTTAATATGATTATAGTGGGCATTTTTAATTAAGGCAATTTGGGATTTGTTGTTTTATTGCTTCTGCCTTATTTTAATTACTAGTTCTGTTATTGTATTTTATACTTTCCAGTTTTATGTTCCCACATTTTGTTGTTTGACTTCCCTTGGTCTGCTCTCTAGAGAAAGACTAAACAGAGATTATAATTAATTTTTTAAAAGGTGTTTTTATTTCATTTTTTTTAACCTCAGGAGCACCTTTGGATTCAAACAATTCTCAATTAAATTGACATAATTGAGTAGATTTCTGGGATCTGAGTCAAGGATTCTTCTGAAGCAGATCTAATGTGAAATAATTAAGGGCAATTGTAGAATTCAATACTTTTTATTTTTCCTATGTGATCTGATCAAATATCATTCATGGTATTCTGCATAAAACATCAAATAACAAAACATATGATGAAACCAAAATATTTAAAGAATAATACATATCTAATTATACCTAGTTTTTCTTCCAGTGGTCATAACGGAACAACTGAATCTTTTTGGAAGTTTTTAAGGATTTGTTGACTAATAGGAAAAATGTGTTCTCTTGACCAGCTGAGCAATTTATAGCTCTTTTCCACAGAGCTGCTGAGCAAAGAAGAGATGATATTATATTCTTCTTCTTTTTTATATGTTGTAAGCCAAACAAACAAACAAACAAACAAACAAACAAACAAACAAACAAACAAACAAACAATATTCATTCAGAGCACCAGAGATGTACAATAGACAGTTCAACATCAACAGTGATATTGATTCATAATATATACAAGGCAGCCGTGAGTTCTACTTACTTTCTCCACTGGTTCGCATCATAATGGAAGTACATATTTTGTGTGTGTATGCATCACTTCCCGGAAATGACCCTCTGTGTGTGACAGTGAGAACAATTATCAGTGGAGTAGGTTGCTTCCAGGAGTTTTTGCTGCAGGTTTTCAAGAAAAGTTTGGACAATCATTTGCTCAGCATGGCATAAGGACTAAGGACTCCCACCTTGAACAGGGGTTTGGACTAGAAAGATGGATAGATAGATAGATAGATAGATAGATAGATAGATAGATAGATAGATAGATAGGTAGGTAGCTGGGAAGGTAGGTAGGTAGGTAGGTAGGTAGGTAGGTAGGTAGAAAGATAGATAGATAGATAGATAGATAGATAGATAGATAGATAGATAGATAGATAGATAGATACAGTAGTTAGTTATCCAGTGGTGAAATTCAATTAATTTAACAACTAGTTCTATGCCCTTTTGAGTAGCTGGGGGGGCATGGTGGGCATGACCCAGGGATGTGACAGGCAGCACTTGACATCCTGCATCCTCCTGGGAACAAAAACAGCCCATGGGATGGGGACATCCCCCCCCGTTCCCCATATTGGTCCTAGTAGGCCTCCCTGCAGCTTCCTGGGAGCAAAAATTGGCTGCCGAGGAGGCACTGTACCCCTCCCCATGCCACATTTCAGTAATCACCTGGGAGCCAAAATGGGTGTGTGGAGATTCCTGAAAGGGAGGGTGGGGGCAACCGGCAATTTAACTGCTAGTTTGCCTGAAATGGCCTGATCCAGCTGATTCCCATCACTGGATATAATTGTTTTATTGCCATGTATTCTTAAATTTTAGTCTGTTAATTCCATATTGACAGCAAGATTTCTCTTTTCCAGTGTTGTGTTGGACTGATTCTTGCTGCTGTTAGCATATAGCTAAATAAGGTATGATGCCTTTCATTTATAGTTTTTGGGACCATACCTAATGCAAATATTTGTGATTTGGATTTGAACTTTATTTTTGAATTAATTTATTTTCAAATGTAATTTTTTATTGCAGTGATCCATGCAACTATGAAAAGTTGAGTCGATAAACCCAAATAAAAGTGTTATTACAAAAATAAAAACACAATAAAATAAAATATAAAATAAATGACAGTCAGTACAATCATCTGTAGTTTCATAGTTTCAATCCTCCTAAAGAGATTAATTTTTATTTCTATTTTAAAATATAAACACTTAAACACATCTAGATTACTCTCTATAGTTTTCTCTCTTACATTTTGGAAATTTCCCCTCCTAATAAGATGCCATTATTGCTGAAAATGCTATTTATGAATACCATAAAATTACAATGTTTTGTAAGATTCAGATTGTTGAAGTGAGACTTCATACTTTCAGTTGAGTTAACAGCTTTTTAATAAGCCTGAGGAAAGTTTCCAAATTGCCAAATTGGGATCCAAATTGGTGTTGGGTTGTTTGTTTGGTATATAAAAATATTCTGAAACAATTAAAAGGTAGAAAATTGCATATTTCTAGCAAACAAAGATTTATCTACAATGTAAATTCCAGTGCACAATAACTCATAATAAAGTAGCACATTATTCCCAGTATTGATTAATTACAATCTAACATAACTAAATTATTTCTAAAAACCAACATTTTATCTTCCGGCATTCATTTTCTATTAGAAGCCCAATAGAGAGTTGGAAAATAAACTAAAGTGCTCAGAATACTTAACCCACATTTAAAATGCACACTATTGATTAAAATCCTCCCCAACTGTTTAGCTAAAATGTTAACTGATTAACATACCAATTAAGAAACAATTCAAACTTTAAATCTTGAAAGTAACCTTTTAACATTTGAAGAACATATCATCTTTATTTATTATAGAGAGCTCAAGATTCCCCTCCTATTAAATTCTTGTAAAATTTTTGAGCTTCATTCCTACAATAAAAATCTAACTATATACATATACTGTAACTATACTCCAATGATTCTTATCTATATTTAGACAAGGGAATATGTAGCTTTCATTCACCAAAAATTGTCAAGACGCAATCTAAATTAGATAGTGATCTGGCTAGAATAAGCTAAAAAAAAAAGGTACAAGTTGATTCTGCTAATTGAAATTCTCCTTACATCCATATTTATTCCATCCAATTCTAATTCTACCAGAATTAGCTTGCTGAAAGGTTGAAACAACCAAGGAAATTTGACCAATCAAAATCAAGGAACTGAAGCAGAAGGAAACTAGAATATAGTGAGATTGCTCCTTCCCATGGTGATGCCATGGGAACATTGGAGTGAGCTTACTTCATCTGCTGATGGATCTTGATTGAGAGAATCCTTGGAGCCATAGCATTGCCCCAGAAGCGGAGTAAAGACGCTGAGACATATTGTGGATTAAATAAAGGGTCATTTTATTAAATTAACATAAATTTAAATAATGTAACTTTAAATACGTAAATTTAAATATTTAAATTCAACGTAACTAAGGACCTGCAGAGGCCAAAACTAACGGGGTGGAAATTCCTTGGCAAAATGGGGCGTAACTCCTTGCTGAACCAGGTGAAGGTAGCCACCTTCACCTGGATCCAAGCCACGCCCCTTAGTCATGTGGGAGGAGCTCACCCTCCAACCCCCAAGGATCCGGTGATTCCCATGGACATTCTCTCCAATCCCCGACGTTGTTCCAACCTCTAGTTCCTGGAGAGAGGCGGTCCATCACACTTTAAAAGGATGCCCAAAGGAGCATGCGCAGTCACTTCTAATTGCCCATTTCTGCCCCTAATCTGCCAGTGACCAAAGGGACGCCTATCCTGACATCTATGTGCGCTGCACCCCCTAACCAATCCATCTGTACCGTCAGTGTGGAATAGATGAAAAAACGGGCATACAAATCTAATAAATTATTCTTAGTAGTAGTAGTAGTAGCAGTAGCAGTAGCAGTAGTAGTAGTAAGATTTATGTATGGTTATGATTGAGTAAAAAAATTCCTATTTGGCCCTGAAGCGACCTCCTAAGGACACACTGTCAATAGCGGAGGGCGGGCGGGTGTTCGCTTCTCAGGGGCAGCCAGGCAAGGAGGAGGTCCTGCTCAGATCGCCCTTAAATAGGGCGATCAAGGACCTCTCCTTGCTCCCAGAATGCAGCGCGCCTTCCTAGCGCGCTGCCAGAAGCCGAACTCCCGGGGCAATTTCGGCCGGCGGTTTAAGCCACCGGTTGGGCATTTCTCTTGGAATCAATAATTAGCACTTACTAGTTTCAAAGCATTATGCAAAAATAGATTTTAGCAGAAAATACAGGCTGTGGTGGCGGCTTATAAGAATTTGACAATATAATCTGTAAAATAATATGCAAGATCTTCACAAACAAAACATGTTAGTTAGTTTGTTTATTATCCTATTTCCAAACCACCTATTTTCCCCAGAGGACATGTTATTCCTAAAGCAAAGCAGAAAATGGTCTCCCTCCCTATTCCAAGAAGAAATGTTGACTGATATATCTTCATAGCGCTTGATTTCAACATTGAAAACCATACAGTCTTGTCCACCAAGCTAGATAGCATTTGGCTAGTTTAGAGGCTAAAGTTCAGAAAAACATTGCCCAGTATGTATTTCAAACAAATAGAATGGCTAATTTATTACTTCAAATGCTTATTAAGATTGTTCTGGGTATCATCTGGCAAAATTAGTGCCATACATAATTGAAAACTATCATTGTTAAGTATTATTGTGTGCATGGTGTGTTACTGGAAGATGTATATTTTGTTTATGGGATCTCTGCTTTTCAGAGTGATGGGAAGCTAGAGAGAAAACACTTATTCGGACGTTTTCAGGGGAACTAAGGGTATTTACTGTTTCATTTAGAAAGAAGAGAAACTATAGTTTTATATTTGTTATCCCAAATCTATTTTTTTGCCCTTCCCCAAAATTAAATTTTACATGGAGTGTTACCAACATCAGTAAATCAAAAGGATTATTTCTTACCTCTATCCAAGATTTCCATATTAAAATGTTTGATCCAGATGTTGGCCTTATGTCTGTAAGGAATGCTCACATATCTTTAACTATTGCAACATTTTTTTTCAAACAAATGTATTTCAAACAAATAGAATGGCTAGGAATTAAAGATAAAATCTCAAGGTAGACTTGATTTAAAGCATATTCTATGAAAGAGCAGACTTAAGTAAAGTAATTTCTTGCATAAGATTCACAGGGTTGGAATGGAAGAAATCTAGATATGGATTTTACTGAATGTAAAATGGAAATGGGACAGATGCAACTTAATTTAATATGAGATTGGACACACAATACTGCGAAGGACCAGCAGAGCCTAGAACAAAAGCCATCCCTCATCTTCAACAGTCTCAGCGCCATTCTATGTGGATGTTTAAAACTGTGCTGAGTAATACAAAATTATAGATTATGAAATATAGTGGGCAGAATATATGACCCAAATGAAGCCCTAGAGGATTTTATGGAAGCCACGGCAGAACTTAAAATACCATTTTGCTGGCAAATAATAAATAATGGTGGTGTGTCCAGCAATAATCATCCTAACATAATTTTCTTGTTCCTGTTCACCTGAAAGTAAGACTTATTTCCTCTGGTAAATAAGCAAACCCATTTTAATGTTCCCAAGAGAGCCCAACCGACTTTATTGTAGTTGTCCTTAAGCAGCAAGAAAAAACATTAGCATTTCATCATGCTTTTTAGCATTAAACTGATTTACCGCTGAAATAGGGTTTAAGCTGGCAAATATTTCTTCTACGTTGATGTATTTTAAAAATTAATTTGTTTTTATGTTGTAATTATACTTCTACATTTTATTTTATTGTTGATGTATTCTTGCGTTTTTTTAATTATATGAAAATAATACCTTAATCCAAATTGGGCAAGGAAGGCAGCCTAAATTATTCTCCAACCCTGTTGTCTAAAATGTATTTATTTATTGGATTTGTATGCTGCCCCTCTCCGTATCCAGTCTGTCATTTTCACAGGGAATTTTAAACTGCCATCAACCCCAGCACTGACAGAGGGAATTTTAAAACTCCATTGTCTGCGTACAGAGGTTACAATGAATTTGTATGAACAAAGAGAGCCTTCTTTTACAGCCTTATTTTAGTCCATGAACCATAGACCTGATTCAGATTGTCCCTAACCAACACCCTCCCTCCTCAAAACATGGGCATCCTTTAATATGCATTTTACGCTATCCAGTCTGCCCTTTAAGAATCATAAATGAGCATAGTTTAGGATGCTTTTAAAGCCCAGAAAATTAATGATCTTACACAAATTTCCCCCTGAACAGGACTGTGATCCCGGATTATATATAATAATTATGACGCAGTCAATAGATAATGTTCATCTACCCTTCAAGATCTTTGTGCATTCAGAACATTATATTGGGACAGTAAACAATCCGGTTCTGTTTCCATTTGACAAATGCACATATTCACTCAGGGAGGGTTCCCTCCCCCCCTTTCCCCCCTCTCGTCTGGGGAGCAAAAATGCCAATTTGCCATGTATTCTCTATCTCCCCAAGCCCTTATATACCTCCTGGCAGTGCTCCTCAGCATTTCACATTATAAAATCAATCCCTATTTAAGGATAGAGGGGGAGATATTTATTTCTTAATTTTTTAATAATGTATTTTCTGAGTTGTAACTGCTCCTGGTGTTGTATTATTTATTTATTGTGCCTATGGGGTGCCCTGCCACATGGTAATAAGAGGAGCGGCAGAAATAAGAGACCTAAGCAAAACTGTGGCAAGCAATATTGCAACTCTGTAGGATCTATTCAGAAATTAAAAGAAGAGAAAAACTGCAATGCTATTACCACGAAGCAAGATTTTATTTCCTTTGTAATGTACGCTACTGAAAGTAGATTAAAATGAAATAGTATTGTTAATCATGGAAGCTAGTGAAGAAAAGCAACTTTTACATTGTCTCTTCTCTCTCACAAATACATACACATACACATACATATAAACACAGGTCATTTTTAAATCACGTAGCTTTGTGTTACTAAATGACAATGATGCCAAAATGACAAATTGTACATTGTGATGTCATGGCACAAGCTTTATCAATTCGTATTTGCATCATGACATTGCACACAGCTACACAAAGGGTTTACACTAATATGGCAATAAAGCCATCGTGGGGCTTCCCAGATTCTCCCACGTATCTACAACACTCCGTGGCCTGCATTGGCTGCCAATCAATTTCCGGTCACAATTCAAAGTGGTTATGACCTTTAAAGCCCTACATGGCATTGGACCAGAGTACCTCCGGAACCGCCTGCTACCGCACAAATCCCAGCAACTGATAAAGTCCCACAGAGTTGGCCTTCTCCGGGTCCCATCGACTAAACAATGTCGTCTGGCGGGCCCCAGGGGAAGAGCCTTCTCTGTGGTGGTCCTGGCCCTCTGGAATCAGCTCCCTCCGGAAATTAGAATTGCTCCCACCCTACTTGTCTTCCATAAACTACTCAAGACCCACCTCTGCCATCAGACATGGGGGATTTGAGACACCTTTCCCCCAGGCTTATTATAATTTATGTTTGGTATGTATGTGTTGTCTGGTTTTAATATGATAGGGTTTTAGTTATTTCTTTTAATATTAGATTTGTGCCACTATAATATTGTTTTTATCATTGTTGTGAGCCGCCCTGAGTCTTTGGAGAGGGGCGGCATACAAACAAACAAACAAACAAACAAATAAACAAACAAACAAACAAACAAACATCTGTTCTTGCCTCCTGCAGCCACTTGTACCCTTCTGACCAACTAGACCAGTGATGGCGAGCCTATGGCATGGATGCTACAAATGGCATGCAGAGCCATATCTGCAGGCACATGAGCTGTTATTAAGCTCAGCTCCAACATACATGTGTGTGCCAGCCAGCTGATTTTCGGCTCACACGGAGGCTCTGGGAGAGTGTTTTGGGCTTCCAGAGAGCCTCCACGGGGATGGGGGAGGGCATTTTTACCCTCCCCTGTCTCCAGGGAAGTCTTTGGAGCCTGTAGGAAGCAAAACACGAGCCTATTGGGCCCACAAGAAGTTGGGAAACAGGCCATTTCCAGCCTCCAGAGGACCTCCAGGGGAGCAGGGGAAGCTATTTTCAACCTCCCCAGGTATTGAATTATGGGTGTCGGGCAAGCACGATAGCGTGCATGCATGCTCTTTTGGCACCCGAGGGAAAAAAGGTTTGCCATCACTGAACTTGACTAACAAAATACTTAACTGTGAGTTTATATCATGGAAATTCTTTCCATTTTCCTTGCCCATACTAATAAATTTAGCATACTGATTTCAAAATGAATTTATGAACACAATTTTATTCTTATCCATTTTAGTTTTGTGAAGGCATCTGTTATATGGAAATTATATAAGTCATGCACCAAGGAAACAAAGAAGAGATCCAGAGTTTTGTTTTCCATTAGATTCATAGCACAATTTCAGGAACAAAACTGCCATTGACAAATAGAAAGTTGTAGTAGTTAAGGCAATGTTTCTCAACCTTGACTACTTTAAGATAAGTGAATTTCAACTCCCAGAATTCTTCAGTCAGCATACTTGCTGAGGAATTCTGGGAACTGAAGTCTGCACATCTTAATATGGCCAAGGTTGAGAAAAATTTGGTTAAGATATTGGACTTCAAATCTGATATCAATCATGGAATTCCCAGGATGAATTTGACTGAGTATATTCAGCTGACTACTTCAGCTTCAACCGTAACAACACAAGAGCACGCAACAGATTCAAACTTAATATGAACCGCTCCAAACTTGACTGTAAAAAATATGATTTCAACAATCGAGTTATCGAAGCGTGGAACTCATTACCGGACTCAATCATCTCAACCCCTAACCCCCAACATTTCTCCCTTAGACACTCCACGATTGACCTCTCCAGGTTCCTAAGAGGCCAGTAAGGGGCGTACATAAGTGCACTGATGTGCCTTTCGTCCCCTGTCCAATTGTCTTTCCTTTCTCTCACTTATCATATATATTCTCTTTCTTTCATATATCCTCTCCTCTAAGTTCACTTTTACCCTTATATATATTACTAAATGTCTATTTTTCTTCCTATGTATTTGTGTATTGGACAAATAAATAAATAAATAAATAAATAAATAAATAAATAAATAAATAAATAAATAAATAAATAAATTCTATCTATATCTATATACAGGGATGTTGTGTATAGGGCTGTGAGGATAAAATGATGAGAAATTCCATACCTCTTAAACCTTAAGGAAAAGCAGCATAGGGATGTAAAAAATAAAATGTCACATGGAGTTCATATTCCTGAGTGACAGATAGGCCTATATTCTAATCATAGGAAAGAGTTTGTCAATGCTTGCAACAATGTCACCCAATATTTAATTTATTCCAAAGCAAAAAAAAAAAAATTCTGGATTTTTTTTAAAATCAGAATTTGAAGGAGCCAATTAAAACATGTCTGTTTCTATTAGGAGAACTGACACATCAGCAAAATTTGCAATGGAGCAATTTCTCCTAGGTCCTCTAGGAATAGAGCCATGTTAGTCTATAGTAGCAAAGAATGAGGAGTCTGGTAGCACCTTTTCTAATTAGCAGATTTTTTAAAATGACTTCAGCACACCAAAACTTGTGCCTTTTAAATATATTAATTGAAAAAGTCTTAGTCTTGCACAATTACATTTGCCTTTTTTGAAATAATTTATTTTCAAACAGTAGGGGAATTAGTTTGTACTGTTATTATTCCACAATACTGTTTTATTCTTGTTATTTTTTTTTTGTTAACTTAAATATTTGTTTAAATATTGTTCAGTCATGTCACAAGTTCCTACTGGATATTGAAGGGGAAATTTCATGTTAAAAAGGAATGATCCCTAGAGCAACACCTCCAATTTGAGATATGCTTGGATAGTAACATATATGTAAATTTTACAGTTGTTCATCCTTGCCTCGCTATTTTTCTTGGTAACAGAAGGTATTTTTCACCACTCAAAGTATCGCATCTGCTATGCCTATTCCAAAAAGCATCATTTTTCCTATAATATTGTAACTGTAAATCTATTCTCAGCAATGAAAATTACAGTTAGTATTTCTGTATATTCTTTCCTTCATTCTTGATTTCCCTTTGTTCTTTGATTCAAACAATCAGGACAATATGATAATGATATTAAGATGTATTGGCTCCTTATATGATTTAGAGCCCAGTGAGACTGGAATTCCTGCAGGCATGAAGGGTCTTCATATGTATACCTGCGTATTCAACAGTCTGCTTACTAGTTTATCTATACATAGGATATGTTCTGAACACCTATAGCTGTTTATGCATTCTTTAGTTCTTTCTTCTGTGTGCTGATCAGTTTTTCAAGAGCCAGAATATGGTACTGTATAAACAAATACTTTATTATTGTCACTGTATGTATATACTGTATGTATATGCAGTATACTCACCCCGAGTCCTTGGAGAGGGGTGGTATATAAATCCATTTAAATAATACTCATACAATGCAATTCACATAATGCCTAAAGAGTATTCTGTAAATCAGAATACCAACATATACCTGTATATATTACAACACTGCTTATTGAAATAACTGCTATGCTTTACTAATAAAACCCAAAGTAAGGATTCATTTAAAAGAAAATAAAAATTAAGCTTGAAATTGGGATAAGAGTAGTTAAAGAATATTGTAATTAGAGTTTTCCAAAAACAAAACATCTTTCTGGACTTTTGGCTGGATAATCTTCAAATTCTCTTCAAGCACTATCACTGATGCTGTATATATTATTTGGGTTAAAAACACATTTTATCAGTTCCACAATTTTACTCTCTATTTTCTCTAAAGCAGAGATGTCAAACTCACCGGCGGTGGGCCGGATGTGTCACATGCTGGCTATGCCCACCCCTATTTAAGTGACAATGTAATGACACGAATTTGACACGCCTGTTCTAAAGGAAGTGAAGATGACAATGAAGTGTCTTCTCTGCAAATTTTACAAGCACGAAAATAAGGAAGAAAAATCTCAGTGTCCCTAGTTTTCACAGGTCCTTGGGAAAAAAATCGTAAACTTTATGCAAAAGGGAAATAATCAGTGATGGGCTCCTACAGGTACCATCAGGTACACAGAACCGGTAGAAAAGTTTTGAATTCCCCCCCCCCTTCTGGGCTCTGGATATTATATTCCTATCGTAGTAAATGAGGTTGAATATGTATAATTTTAGAAGAGCTGTGTGTGCGTGTGTGCCTTCTGCACCTGACTCGGCGAGGCGAGAGGGAAGAAGGAGAAGCGCAAGTGGATGCGGAGCGAAGGATGGATAAATGCCTCCCGGGCGCTCCGCATCCACTTGTGCTTCTCCTTCTTCCCTCTCGCCTCGCCGAGTCAGGCGCAGAAGGCTTAGCGGGGACCAGCGCTCGCAGGAAAAACAATCCAGGCTCGCCAACCCGGAAATGCGAGGCGAAGGACGGCGCTGGTCCGAAGTTGTAGAAGCGAGCCGAGCGGGCGGGCGGAGCTGCGCCCTCCTTCGCCCGCCTCCTTTCCGGCAGGCAGGGCTGCCCAACTGCGCAGAGCGGCTCCTCCCCTCCAGATGCGTGTCGGGGAAGCGGGTCGGTTGCGGGGACGAGCGAGCGGACCAGCGCCGTCAAAGCGGAGGGAACCACCGCCAGGGCTGCTGCCGCGCTGCCGAGCAGATCAGCTGCTGGGCGGCCGAAGAAACCTTCCCTGGGTCTTCCCGACTTCACCCTGTCAATTTAGTGAGTGGAGGCGGGAAACGGCGGGGGGGGGGTATGTAAGACATACCCCGAAAGTAAGACCTAGTGGGGCTTTTGGGGGTAAAAAGAAAGTAAGACACTGTCTTACTATCGGGGAAACAAGGTAGTAGATCATGTATATTTTTGTCTGCCTGTGTGTAATATGTACGTACACATATGGCATATGTACATAGAATTAAATAGTATATTTTGGAGGTTAATAGATAGGGAAATTGTATCTCTTTGAGGCGAGGAGAGGCCAGGCACCCTAGCCCTAACCCAAACCCTTGACGTGAGTGACGTCAAATTGGCCACCTTTAAGCTAGTCACATGACCTTTAAGCCACCCCTGGTCACATGATCTTAAAGCCACTCCCACCTTGTCACATGGCCAGCAAGCCACACCCACAAAACAAACCATGCCCACAGTGTGGTAGTAAATTTTTTTGCAGCCCTTCATTGGAAATAATGTTGGTGTGCTTGTCAAGTCAGATGCAAAATAGTCTCAGCAGAAGGCACTGAGGCTCAACAGATGCAAAGCCTAATCAGTCTTTTTTTCCCCCTCTTCAAAGTTCTTCTAGGAAAGCTGAGACTGATTAAGGGAAAAAGTGAATGCAGCAAAGACTGCAGCAATTGGAGAAATGGACTGCCCATAAGCTCTGGAGAACTGCAGATGATTCAAAGAGAAGACTACAAGTACAGGCTTCTCTGAATAGTTACATCCAAGATTGCAATGGAACCTTTCTTTCTCCCCTAAGAGTGGAGGTAATTGTTAACCTGTCTCACAAAGGTTATAGTGTGAATTAATCAGTGTTGGTAAAGGGCATTGAAATGAAAATGCCATCCAAGATGGAAGTGTTAGTAGTAACTTACATAGGTAGCAATTCTGGGAAGAGAGCCAACATACAGCCTAAGTATAAAATATTTTCTGTATTGCTAAACCACTCAAGACAATATTCTTTTCTTAAGTTGTTGTTGTTTGCCCCTGTGGCTTCGTTTTATTTCTGTTGTTTCAAAATTATGTAGCCACTGTCCCTAACTCAGCATTTTTGGCTTTGTTATAAAGCAGCCGCCATCTGATCAACTGACCTCTGGCAGGGAAAATAAATGGGAAATCAGCACTCTTTGATTTTTTTAAAAGGATATTATAGTTTTAACTTCACTGCTTGTGATGCAGTTTAAAAATACTGATTCCCCCCATTATTGGTTTTTCTTGTATTTAAGAGAATTCATAAACTCTTGGAGTAAAATTATTCAGATTGCTTGCCCGTGGATGGTTCACACATTCCCCCCCTCCCCAAGGGATTTATTTAGGCTTGTGGGATTAGGATCATTTGGGTATAATATGTTCCACTACTTGTTCATCCATAAGTCCTATTGTGCTCTTTGGGAAATCCTTTCTTGGAAGGAGCGATGGGGATGGCCATTCCCCAAACTCTGCTTTGAATTCAAAATGTTGTTAGTGCTTTCCCCTGTCTTTTAGACAAAGTAAGTTAGTTTCCAATCATCATTTTCAATATGTAAAGAGTGGATTATATTCTGCTTGTGCAATTTTTCTGGTGTATTTTGTTAACAATTGAACTTCTGTCCTGTAACAGTAATTTCCTGAATTTGAATGAGAAACATTTTACCTGGTACTAATTTATTACTTCAAATGCTTATTAAGATTGTTCCGGGTGTCGTCTGGCAAATTTAGTGCCATACATAATTAAAAACTATCATTGTTAAGTATTTTTGTGTACGTGGAGTGTTGCTGGAACATGTATGTTTTGTTTATGGGATCTCTGCTTCTCAGATTTCTGCTTCTCAGAGAAGCTAGGGAGAAAACAATTATTGGGAACTACGGATATGTACTGTTTCATTTAGAAAGAAGAGAAACCATAGTTTCATATTTGTTATTCCAATGTCTGGGAGTGCAGAACTTTTGGAAGTAAGTGCAAGAGGATACTAATAGGATGTTAAACACACGATGGACAATTACAAAGGAAATGACGGTATTAGTTAAAAAGAACAAGATGGGAGAATTTAGAGAAATAAAAGAAGCAGTGAGAGAATACGCTCAAGCGGTAATATTTATTTATTTATTTATTTATTTTATTTATTGGATTTGTATGCTGCCCCTCTCTGTAGACTCGGGGCGGCTAACAACAGTGATAAAAAACAGCATATAACAATCAAATATTAAAACAACTAAAAAAACCCTTATTATAAAACCAAACATACATACAAACATACCATGCATAAATTGTAAAGGCCTAGGGGGAAAGAGTATCTCAGTTCCCCCATGCCTGACGACAGAGGTGGGTTTTAAGGAGCTTATGAAAGGCGAGGAGGGTGGGGGCAATTCTAATGTCTGGGGGGAGTTGGTTCCAGAGGGCCAAGGCCACCACAGAGAAGGCTCTTACCCTGGGTCCCGCCAAACGACATTGTTTAGTTGACGGGATCCGGAGAAGTCCTAGGCTGGAAGGATGCGACAAAATGGACAATACAAAATTGGTATCGGTACATGGTAGGTCACATTCAGTTTGAGATTATGGATAAGAGGATGAATTCGGCTAATGAAACCAATTTGCAGGAACTGATGGGACGATGGGACAAGTTAAGAGGATATGTGGGCAGTAGAATTTGAGACCAAGCTGTAAAGAATAAATTAGAATCACTTTATAATATGTAAATAGATATACTGCTCTTGAGTTAAAACGTTATATAAAAAATACGCCCCCACTTTGGTGGAGGGGTATGAATGTTGCCTGGTGTTGGGCATTTAAACACTGGGGCACATATTATATGTTGTGTATTGTGTGTATGTTCTTTTGTTACTGATATTATAAAAATTAATAAAAATATTCAATTTGTTATCCCAAATCTATTTTTTGCCCTCTCCAAAAATTAAATTGTACATAGAGTGTTATCAACATCAGTAAATTGAAAGAATTGTTTTTTTATCCCTATCGAAGGTTTCCACATAAAAATGTTTGATCCAGATGTTGGCCTTATGTTTGTAAGGAATGCTCATATATCTCTAACCATTGCAACATTTTTTTTAAAAAAAGCATTTGATGAGCACTTCATGTTCAAAGACAAATTGTTTAGCATAAGGATGCAACTATGCAAATTTGCTTCCCCATATGCATATGAATTACACCTGTAATATGCAGTGGGTTGACATAAATGCACAATCTCTCACAATAATACACAGTGCTATGCATGCAATCTGTCAAGAATAGCTCTAGAGCACATTTTATTCATTCAGTAGCTTTGCTTAGGAGGAGGTTTGCACACTGTGGTTTGGCTTCTAATTAGTAATTTGAGGGTGAATCTGATGTATAGCAAGGTTGCACCTGGAGGCTGATGTCCTTCATTTGTCTCTGCTAATCATTACTCAGAGATTCAAGTGAGGTTAAAGCAATTTCTACACAATGTGATATTGGCGCCATTTTTAGGGGAAACCTTTTGCAGCACATTTCCAGGCTTCAGTTGCTTGTTGCTGCTTCCAAATCAAAATATTAAATAATTCAAGACTAATTATTTTCACTTTACTCCCTTTTTTTCATTTTGCAGTTTTGCATGGCCACTGAAATAGATCATTTGTGAATTATAACATTTGTTGTAGACCAGTGATTTTCAACCTTTTTTGAGCCATGGCAGATTTTTTACATTTACAAAACCCTGGGGTAGATTGAGGGGCGGGGGGGGGGGGGGTCTAAAAAAAGTTTGGACATTTTTTTTTCTTTCTCTTCCTCCCTTTCGCTCTATTTTCTTTTTTCTCTCTCTCTCTCTCCATCCCTCTTTCTTTCTCTCTTCCTTCCTTCCTTCCTCTCTTTTTTGCTCTCTTTCTTCCTCCCTCCCTCCCTCTATGTCTTTCTCTCTCCCACCTTCCCTCCCTCTCTTTCTCTCGCTCTTTCTCTCTCTCTTTTGTTCTCTCTCTCTCTCTCTTTCTGTCTTTCTTTCTCTCTTGCTTTCTGTCTTTCTTTCTCTCTTTCTTTTCTCTCTCTTGCTTTCTCTCTCTCCCTCTCTCCTGCTTTCTTTCTCTCTTTCTCTTTCTTTCTCTCTTGCTTTCCCTCTTTCTTTCTTTCTCTATCTCTCTCTTTCTTTCGCTTTCATTCTCTCTCTCTCTCTCTTTATTTCTTTCTCTCTCTGAGCTTCGCAGCACACCTGACCACGTCTCACGGCACACTGGTTGAAAAACACTGTTGTAGACAACGTACTCATAATTACTGTGAGGAGAGCTCTTTCAAGGGTTATTTATTAAATTGTATTTCTCAAACCATGACTACAATAGAATTGAAAATTTGGGTAATAAGATGTCTCATCGAAACATAGAAGATTGATGGCAGAAAAGGACCTCATGGTCCATCTAGTCTGCCCTTATACTATTTCCTGTATTTGATCTTAGGATGGCTATATGCTTATCCCAGGTATGTTTAAATTCAGTTACTGTGGATTTACCAACTACGTCTGCTGGAAGTTTGTTCCAAGCATCTACTACTCTTTCAGTAAAATATTTTCTCATGTTACTTCTAATCTTTCCCCCAACTAACCCCAGATTGTGCCCCCTTGTTCTTGTGTTCACTTTCCTATTAAAACACTTCCCTCCTGAACCTTATTTAACCCTTTAACATATTTAAATGTTTCTATCATGTCCCCCCTTTCCCTTCTGTCCTCCAACTATACAGATTGAGTTCGTTAAGTCTTTCCTGATAAGTTTTAAGACTGATAAGTCTCTGCTCTGAATGTGAGATGGTCCTTCTAGCATTGTATACCATCTATTAGCACATGTCTCCATCTTCAAAACCTAGGCAAGCGGGCAAGATAAAGTAGTAGAAAAAGAAGAGTGTGGAAAGCAAATGAATGTAATAAAGGACCAACTCATCTTATTTTAGGAAATCAGTAGGGTGACACTGAAGTGTTCAATATTAGCATAGGATAAGTCATATTATGAGAGAAGAGGAACCCCCAACATTTTTCCCTTAGACTATCCACAATTGACTTCACCAGGTTCCTAAGAGGTCAGTAAGGGGCGAGCACAAGTGCACTAGTGTGCCTTCCGTCCCCTGTCCAATTGCCCGTCCTATATCTATATATCTTTTCTTCCATTCATATATCTTTTCCTCTATTCTTCATTGACATATTCTATTCTCATATCTTTTCTTCTATCCTTTCCCTGATATTTACTACTATATGTTTTTATTCTCTTTAACTTTCAATTTGTATTGGACAAAATAAATAAATAGATAGATAGATAGATAGATAGATAGATAGATAGATAGATAGATAGATAGAAGCAATCATTAACTTGATACATTTCTCCTTTTATTTAATGGAGTTTCTACTTTGCAGTAAGAGTAAGATTGTATGGATTAATAAAAATTTGGTCTGCTATAGAAAGTATTTAAATTTAATATACTATTGTTGTTGTTGGCTGTAAATCAGCCAGCTGCATAGATTGGATTTGGATTTCTCCCCCCGCCCCCATTTGATCTTCTCTAAGATCTGGGATTTATTTATTTATTTATTTATTCATTCATTCATTTATTCATTCATTCATTTATTGGTTTGGATTTGTATGCTGCCCCTCTCCGAGGACTCGGGGCGGCTCACAACATATACAAAGAGACAGTAGTAAAATCAGTCCAATTAGTATACATAAAAACAATCCTTAAAAATCTAAATTTAAAAACTTCCATTAACATTCATTCAACAAATCATACTGAAAACATTTGTTGGTCAGGGGGAAGATCTAGTAACCCCCGGCCTGGCAACAAAGATGAGTTTTTAGGCTCTTTCGGAAGGCAAGGAAGGTGGGGACAGTGCGAATCTCTGGGGGGAGCTGATTCCAGAGGGCCTAGGCCCCCACAGAGAAGGCTCTCTCCCTAGATCCCACCAGCCGACATTGCTCCCTCGTGAGAGGCTTCCCCAGAAATCCAGGAACCGCCACCCGTGATTTCAACTGTGGTAATTCTTACCCCACAGTAAAATATGCCGCATCGCCCGGAACCACCAAACTCATGGTGTCCTTGCTCTTCAATAAACAACCATGTCAAATGGAGCTGGACACCGGTTCCAAATTCTACATCATGTCCTGGCTTCTTAAACTTTTATTCTGTTTTCTTAAAACAGAAGGCCACAGCAGCTGAACCGCTTCACAGACTTCTTCAAAAGAGAGCATCATGGAGATGGGGAGAATCCGAACACTTAGCCTTCCACCAAATAAAAAAAACGTTATCTTCCAAAAGTGTGGTAGTCCAATATAACACCACTCTGCCTTTAATGCTCATGTGCGATGCCTCCCCTTATGGAGTGGGAGTTGTGCTCACACACATATTGCCAAATGGCACTGTGGCTCCAGTAGCCTACTTCTCCAGAACCTTGTCAGTGGCCAACTAGACAAAGAAGCCCTGGCTTTAGTAGCTGGGGTCAAGAAATTCCACAATTATGTTTTTGGCTGTCAATCTGAGCTCATAACTGATCACAAGCCACTCTTAGGCCTGCTAGATGAGAACAAGCCCACACCCCCATTTATGTCACCCAGATTAATCAGATGGGCTATATTTCTGTCAGGATACAATTACACTCTGAAGCATAAAGGGGAAAAAGAAATTAATCATGCTGATGGCTTAAGTTGCTGCCCAATTCCCCAGGGCATAGAGGACCCAGCTCCAGTAGCAGAAATACTATTAATAGAGTTAAATGACCAACCCATAGTCACTGCCAGGGAAATAGCAGAAAGCATGAAATGAGACCCAACATTACAAGCAATAACAAATTACATTTTGAGAGGATGGCCTGAGGGAAATGTGGACAGTACAATTAAGGAGTATAGAAATAAACAAATGGAGTTGTCTTGTCTTTGAGGTTGTCTACTATGGGGGGATAGAGTCATCATCCCACCAGAACTGCGGGAATCAAGTAAAGGAAATGTTACACCAGGGCCATCTAGGAGTGGTGAGAATGAAGAGTCTGGCCAGGAGACACCTATGGTGGCCAGGACTTGATACTGATATAGAGCAGTGGGTGACCACATGCTTGCCCTGCCACGACTCCAGGCCTAACCCCCCCCAAGAACACCCCAGTGGAGTGGGAAACACCAAAGGGACCCTGGTCTAGGATTCATATTGACTTTGCGGGCCCGGTGGAATCTTACTCTTTCCTAGTAATAGTGGATGCTTATTCCAAATGGGTGGAAATTATTTTGATGTGAGCAACCACTACATGTGCCACCATAAAGGCACTTCACAGGCTTTTTGCTACCCCTGGGTGCCCCAATGTGGTGGTATCTGATAATGGACCACAGTTTACCTCCAGACAAATGGAGCTGTTCTTTGCACAGCTGGGAATAAGACATGCCCTGGTGTCACCTTATTCCCCTTGGTCAAATGGTCAGGTATAACGTTTAGTATGGGTGGCTAAAGAAGCCCTCAAGAGATCAGAACTGGGGGAGATACAAGAATGCCTGGACCAAATCTTACTCTCCCAACACATCACCCCTAGCTCTGTGAGTAATAAAAGTCCTGCAGAATTACTAATGGGGAGGAAGCAGAGGTCTCCCCTAAACAGGTGGCACCCCCTCCTACACAGAACACCGGAGAGACAAACACACATCCCTTGAAAGGACATTATCTGTGGGGCAAAGGGTTTTTGCAAGAAATGTTGATGTGGGAGTGCACTGGTGTAAGGGAATAATCACCGAGAAAATGGCTCCAAAATCTTATTCTGTCCTTTTGAAGGACAGGCGGACTTGGAAAAGAAACATTGATCATTTACAGAGGCACCTGGAGTCACCCAGCCTCCGTCAAGAACAAAAACAAAACTCTAACAAGGAATATGAACCTTCACTCCCTACAGGGAGTTCAACACGACCACAACAACAACAATGACATCAGACCCCACCGGACAATATGGACATAGACTTATAATTACCGGAGTCTCAATGGCATTCCAGCATTGTGGGAGTGGCTCCCGAGGAGGCCGGCAGTGATTCTGCAGACTCAATGCATGGAGTCACCCCACAGGCAAGGCCTGGAGTGCTCTGCGAAGCTGCAGACGAGCCAACCTCCTCCTTCTTTGACTTACAGGACTCGACTGATCTATGCAGGTCAGAAAGGATGGTGTGCAGACCCAGCCGATTGGAGGATTTTGTCACCTGGCTATCTGAGTGACCTGTAACTGAACTAAGAGGTGAATATGTAAATATGTTAATATGTTAAAATTTACCAAAAGTTCACATTAACATGTATCATTATGATTGGTTGAATTATTTTAGCGGGAAAGTTGCAACAATGTCAAACCTAACCTGTTGCTAGGCTTTGACAGTATAAATAGATAGAGACGACCGCACTTTCACCCAGACCGTTCACGCCTATTTAGCTAAGTGAAAGCTTTTACAGAAGACTGCCTTTAACTTAAACAAACAGAATTCTTTGAAGCTAGCTCTTTCGGCTCCTTCATTACAACTGGCATAAACTGTTTCAAATGATTCCAGTTCCTATTGGTACTAAAAAAAACCCCTGGACTATATGGTTTAACAAAAGGTCAACGATTAAATTCAAGAACTGGCAAAGTAGGAAAGAACAAGGTGGCCAGAATTTCAGATGAGACTATTATGGCAATTGCCAGTCAATGGATTTCAGAATAGATTATACTGCTGAATGTCAATCATCTTAATGGAAAGGACAGATCTTTCATATGGTCTCTTTGTATACAAACCAATATTTTTCAAGAGACTGCTTATTATTATAAGCACCTTATTGAATCTTTTTTGGATAATTGTAAGACAAAGAATAAGTCCAGACTTCTTCCCTCTTCCTTTCTTATTTATGAACAATACATATGATTACCCCAAAACAGAAAGATGGATGGGGAGTGATCAGAGAGGAAGAGGGGAGGCTGAGTCTGTCATCAATCCAGCATTCATTTTCAGCATGGATCTCCCCTATTTGGACCCAGGCTAAATGGGGAATGTGGGACATGGCAGTTCATCAACTATCTTGGCCTTTGCCCTTAAAGTCTTTTAAGATCATATGAAATCTCAACTGTAGTTTATGTTAATCTGATCTTAAAAGTACAAAAGTACACCAATTATGCAGTAGTAAATCCAACTTTGGCTCAATTATTAAAATCTAAAAGCAAAGCTTCCTAAATTCTGATGTCTTTTGCCATACATTTTTATGCAAGAATTTATGTAGAAATACTGGAGCATACATTAGGTAGGCTTTAGTAATACATTATATGGTAACCAGTGTATTCACTGGGGTTCAAAGAGAGTACTTGGATACATTTAAGGCTTCCAGGAGCTTTTGCTGGATATGCTTCTATTCAAACCAATGAATTTAGAAGTACATAACAATTTTTAATTTATTTACTTACTTACTTACTTACTTACTTACTTACTTACTTACTTACTTACTTACTTACTTACTTACTTACTTATTGTTACAGTTGAAAGGGACCATGCAGGTCCTCAGGTCCAACCCCCTGCCTGAGCAGGAATCCTAAAGCACCCCAGCCAGGTGGCAGTCCAATCTCCTCTTGAAAGTGTCCAGAGTTGGGGAGTTCACCACCTCCGCAGGCAGGTTGTTCCACTGGTTGATCGCTCTGACCGTCAGGAAGTTCTTCCTTACTTCTAGGTTGAATCTCTCCTTGGTCAGCTTCCAGCCGTTTTTCCTCATCCGACCCTCTGGTGCTCTGGAGAATAGAGTGGCCCCCTCCTCTCTCTGGCAACCCCTCATATACCTGTATACAGCTATCATGTCCCCTCTGGCCCTCCTTTTCTCTAGGCTATCCATGCCCAGTTCCCGCAATCTCTCTTCGTAAGTCCCCTAATCATTTTAGTTGCTCTTTTCTGCACCTTACATAGTACTTATAGTACTTCACATTAGACTTGGCTCATTCTTCTTGTTGTTGAAATAATCCTCTCCCCCATTTTCACACTATTTTGTTTCTTTCTTTATACTTTGGAAAATTGATTCTCCACATAGCAAGCGTTTTCCAGCTTGTCAGTTTTCCGAATCACATTCAGCATTACTTTAATGTTTACTAGAGCTTGTGAAGTTAATGCATTTGTGTGTTTCGGTTGTATTTTTGTTTCTAGTGACAAAAAAAGTGATTGCCTAACCAGTTGATACTGCTTCTCACATCTTGATGTGAGCCATGTGATAAAAACAGCTGTTTCTCTCAATTATATGTTGATTGCTAATTAGCATCTACCTGTCACTACCAGTCAGTATTCTCCAAAATCATCCATTAGCTATTTGCTTCACCTGGTTTCCATGAGAACTGTCTCCGGATATCTTTATTCAGTCAAAGCCTCCATCATTTGGGTTGTCATTAGTGATGGAATTAGATCTATTATTCATATAACCTTCATTGACGGCTTCTAAAGTTCTCACATATTCTGACTGCTGAAATGCCTCTTTTTTGACTTATATAACAACCTCTCTGTTTCAAATAAACTCAGAGGCCTTCTATAGGTACTTTCCTTCATGCAGCAGCTTCCCATACTTCTTATTTTAACCCTGCCATCATTTTGCCTGTGAAAAAGTATCAGATCACCTTTAAAATTCTTTTGGAAGACGCCACTAATGAAACTAAGTGAAAGTTTAATTTGGGAGAAACAAAAATAATGAGGAATTCACACAATATATCCATTTGGAAATGTAGTAATGGGGATATAATACTTAAAACATTATCTTCACATAATTATTGGGCATGCCTTCTTGTGCATCATACTATTATTGCCCTCCCGTCGTAGTCATCATTGTGAATATAGTTATATAATTTTCAAAAGTCAGCAAAAGATGTAAATTACACAAAAATATGACTGAAAAACCTCTGTCAAAAATGATAAAAATTAACCAATGTTTAGCAGTCCCAAATATTTGTATTTCATTATGTTGCCGTTTTAAGTAATTGGTCATACTAGAAATTATAATGATGTTATTGAAGTATTTGAATGTTCAATGTATTTATATATACTCGCCAGTCTTAAATATTGTCATAATTTCTCTCTTTCACCATCCCCAGATTTATCTCTGAATCATTTCACCTATTGTTTGGTTGACCTTAAGTGATACCTCTTTTAGGATATACCATCATCAGTAAAGGATCCAGAGGTCAAGAAATATTCTACAGACCAGCAGTTGTTCGAAAGGATATTCAGATACCATGAATGCACCACTGAGAGAAGAAAAAAGCCAAATTGTAGACATCATGGTAAGCTTCTCTGACAGCTAAGAATTGACACTGGCTTGATGGTTCTTAATCAGATACCATTTAGTCTTGGTTGAGACTTAATTTAGAATATAACCATTTTTGCTAATGGTCTGAAGAACCTTTTTGGATGAGAAACAAAATATCTTCAAAGAAAAGACAAAGCCCAATTGAATAAGCACCTTTAAAAAGAATATATAAAGTAAAACAAACTACTTTAACTACCTCCATAGAAGTGTATAGGCTGAATTCCAGAACTATATGTAGGCTCTAAGAGCAGCACAGAGATCTTTCAAGAATAGCTAAATAGTTTTAATTATTAACCTTACATCATCATCATCATCATCACCAACAGTGACCTTGGAAGTCTTCTAGTCCAACTCCCTGCTCAGGCAGGAAATCCTACACTATTTCAGATAAATGGTTCTCCAATCTCTTTTTTAAAATTTCCAGCACCCACAACTTCGGGAGGCAGGTTGTTTCACTGATTACGTGTTCTAACTGTCAGGAAATTTCTCCTTAGTTCTAGAAAAAATGATTGGACAGGAGAAAATAACTTAATAAGGACGGGAGAAAATGATTGAATTAATTCTATTTAAATTAAATGGAAATTAAATCCAATTTACCATTTGCCATGTCCTTATGAAATGGGCAGTAATGGGCAGTCAACATTTTTACCTCCACACTGTGGGTATGGCTTATTTTGTGTGGTTTAATAGTCATGTGACTGGATAGGAGTGGTTTGCTGGCCATGTGATCAGGTGGGAGTATCTTGAATGATCATCATAATCAAGTTAAGTCCTCGACTTACAACCTTACCAGTGTCGCTTACTGGGGTGACAATTTGCTTCGCATTTCCTGCACTCTCCTTCCTGGGTCACCCCCCCCCGCCTCAGGCTGGGTAGATAGGCAAATGGGTGCTGCCAGAAGCATAAATGCTGCTAGTGCAACTTCAACCCACACCTTCTGCTTGCACCTCAGGTGGGAGGTGCCCGCGTGAGGCTGGAGGGGAGCCGAGCAGGAGAGAAGAAAGTTTGTTCGAGACCAGGAAGGAGGAAAGAGGAAAAAAGCAAGGAGCGCAGATACAGCAGCAGCAGCAGCAGCAGGGGCAAAAAGGAGATCCGAGCTGGGACCAGTAATCCAGGCAGTGACAGCTGCCGATCAGCTGGAGTTGCGCATACATCTTCATTTCTGCTGGTGGAACTGAGTTCCACCCCATCCTGTCTGCTGCCCACCCCTGGTAATAGTCAGGAATGTAAATTCAAACACAGGCGCTGTTGTAAAGTCAACAGAAAAGCAGTTTATCCAAAATAAAGCTGTGCACATGCACTTTAAACTGAGCAAATTAGCTCACACACAGATAACAGTCCTTGAAAGCTGTGAGAGACAAAAACAGAGCAGATAAGAGCATCTGTGAGAGCGTCATAGCCAAACTTCTTCAAGTGAGTCAACAAGATTTACTTAGCTGTGAAATATCCCAAAAAGTCTGTGAAAGTCCAGGAACAATGCAAACACAATGTATCCTTCTCCAAACAGCAATGGGTACAGGTTGCGCACCGTGATGGCATTCAGGCATCGGTAATCACAGCACAAATGCAAGTCCCCAGTCTTTTTCTTTACGAACAAAACAGGCGCAAAAAAGGGGTGAGGTTGAGGGCCTGATGAACCCTTTAGCAAGATTCTTTTCACCGAAGTCCTTGAGGGCCACGAGTTTGGGTTCAGACATGGAATACATCCCATTCCCATAGGAATGGGATGACTGCATTATCTACTGTGTTGTCTACTATGGATTCTCTACCAAAAGAGTCTTGCAATCACCCCTTCTCTACTGCCCATTACATCTTAGCTATTTCTCTGGCCTTGGTACACTATTCAAAGGACAGCTGCAGTTGTAGTCCATTAAAAGCAATGCACCAATAGCCTTAAAACAAAGACCGAGTCATGTCTTTCAATTTGAAAAAAACTTGATCATTACAAATGGTGTGGGTTCTAACCTTACTCCAGCTAAGATTACAGTGTCATTTACAAATCACAGTGCAGATGCACTTTCTAGTAAATTTAATGTTGGGGCAGTCTGTAATCTTGCATTTTCCTGCAAATATCAGATAAAATACAGGTCTTTCCAAAACAGCTCACCATTGCATGATTAAAACATACTAAAGTGTATCAAGAATCGAAAATGAGATGGTATATGAATACTGTTATTGATATTAGCCAGTAAATTATTTTCAAAATTATATTTTTCACAGTTCAAATTGGAATCACACAGAATTTTTTAAGGAGCACATGTTAGAAAATATTTCTATCTACTTCCAGTAGCTCATATACTGTAATCTTTCAATCCTACACCGAGATTTATAATAATTTAAAGTTAAATTGGTGGATGGCAGGGTTTGGTGTCATGTGCTAATGAAACTCGGTATATTCTTTGGCACATAGTAAAAATATGAACTCATAAAGTTTGGAGGATATATATTTCTAACTACTGGACTGTTGCAATCAGTTAATTAAGTGCTTTAACGGCGTTAAATATATGTAAAGCCTTAAGGGTTAGTTACTTCCAAAATGTAGTACATAAATAATATTAAATTGAGATGGTATCTGGAGTCCACAGCCATTGCTCCAAATGTTGTATCAAAACAAAGTTTAAAAACAATGGGCCTTCTTCTGAATTCAGAGCTTTGTTCTAAATAGATATTCATAACTTTTATATAATATTCTTTCCTCCCCCAAACATCTTAGAATGTAACTATTGGAAAGGCATGGATTAAATGTTAGGACTCTCCGCCCCCCACTACCAGTGAGGGAGAACCTGCTGAGTACCTCATTAAAAATCATAAAATACAATCATGTTTATGAAGCTACCGTCAGGCTCAGTTAATCAAAAAGAGTTAGAAACTTCCATTTTTATTCATTTGCTCATGTGTGCTATTAAACTAGTTTTCACTTTGATCTGTGAAATGCTCAAACAGTACTGACAAACCAAGCATGGTTTAATCAGATCTGACTCTACTGATCTGGCAAATAACTTGTGAAGATGGTGACTTGGAAATACACCGAACAATTGTAAATTCCATGAAAATGATATCTGACAACTGTTTTAGCTTTCTGATTCCATTTCCAAGTAGTCTGCTGGATGGGATACGGCAATGTGATAGAGTTACGGAAATTATGCTGTTTTTATACCTAGCTAGTTCTGACTATCTTGTTAGTTTCTAGGTATGGAATTGGAGATTTTGTTTTTACAAAGTGATTTGTAAAATCTCTTTGGTTGTCCCTGATACCTTCATCCCAGCAATGAAAACTAGAGAAACCAAGAGATCTATCAAATTGGAAGAGGGGTTTTTAAGGAGTTTACAAAAGGCAAGGAGGGTAGGGGCAGTTCTAATCTCTGGGGGGAGCTGGTTCCAGAGAGTCGGGGCCGCCACAGAGAAGGCTCTTCCCCTGTGGCGCGCCAACCGACATTGTTTAGTTGACGGGACCCGGAGAAGGCCCACTCTGCGGGACCTAATCGGTCACTGGGATTCGTGCAGCAGAAGGCAGTCTCGGAGATATTCTGGTCCGATGCCATGAAGGGCTTTATAGGTCATAACCAACACTTTGAATTGTGACCGGAAATTGATCGGCAACCAATGCAGACTGCAAACTTCCATTTTGTGTGTAATCCATTGCTGACTATCATGAGAAGAGGAAATACAAGTATTTCCACTGAGAACCCTGCACTTTACTAAACACTTGCATGCGCGTGCACACACACACACACACACACGCACACACACACACAAAGAAAATGGAAGCTTTTTGTCCAAGGTTCTGCCAGTGTTCCCTCTAATTTTTTTTGGGGGGTGGGCGGAACAGTATAGTGTCTGAGCGGCAGTCCCTTAGGGACTGGGCGGCACAGAAATATGAAATAAATAAATAAATAAATAAATAAATAATAAATAATAAATAATACATAATAAATAATAAATAAATAAACAAACAAACAAACAAACAAATAAACAAATAAACAAACAAATAAATAAATATATATATAAACAAACAAACAAAATAAAATACTGTACTGTGTGTCTATAACAGTGAGCTCATAATAGGGCAACTCTATCAATATCAAAATGCCACTTAAATAGTTGAGCTACTTTCAAACTAGATTTTGATTTTCTTTCTCTCTTCCTTACTCCCATTCTTTTTCTTTCTCTTTTCCTTCCTCTCTTTTTTCTATCTGTTTCTCTCTCTTCCTCTCTTCCTCTCTCTCTTCTTCCCTCTCACTCTTTTCCTCTCGGCTTCTGGGCAGGTTTGGAAAACTCTGAGTTGATGATGATTTTTAACTGAGCGATTGCTCACTGCTCAGCTTAGAGGGAACTATGGGTTCTGCCCATGTGGCAATAATATTTGTGACAATTAGAATCATCAATTAATATCTAACATTCCATGTAGGAGTAGAAGTTCTGATAATGTTTGATAACTCTATCCACGTGATTAAGTGTCGTGCTTAGAATACTGTATTACAGCTAACTCTGCTCACAGCCAAAAGTTCGATCCTGAATTGCTCAAGGTTGTCTCAGCCTTCCCTCTTTCTGAGGTGGGCAAAATGAGAAACCAGATTGTTGGGGGCAATATGCTGACTCTGTAAACCACTTAGAGGGGACTGTAAAGCCATATAAGTCTAAGTATTATTATTATTTCTGTTGAGAAAACAAATCCATGGAATTTAATTTAGATCATACTGTGGAAATGTCATGTGACAATGGAATTGGGAAATATATTTGTTAAGAGGGGAGAAATAGAAGTAGACAGCAGTCAATAAGACTATGGATGTCAAGCAAAGAAGACAAAGACATAATTGTTCTGTTGCCATGATGCAAACATTTCTTTGCCACGTTGTGATACAGATATAAAATGGCAGAGATTACCTTTCCTCATTGTTAGGATCATTCTGATTAGCTCTAAATAAGGGAGAAAGGCTCACAAAAATCAGTAGAATACCCTTAAAATAGTGCTGTCAAACTCAATTTTATTTTATTGATGGCTACATCAGGGTTGTGTTTGACTTTGGGGGCAGGTGGGCATGGCTGGGATGTGCATGTCCAGTTCAACATCACTTATGTTGGGGGCTTCGGTGATGGCCCGAGCATTCTACCAGCAAAAATGGAGCTCGGGAGGGCTGCACATGGCCCTCTCGAATTCCATTTTCACCGGCAGAGAGCTGCAAGAGACCATCAAAGCTGAAAACGGAGTTTGGAAAGGCTGCACGTGATCTTCCCAAGCTCCGTTTTTACTGGCAGAGGAACCGCAGGCTAGTCCTTCGCTGTTTTTAGTGTGGCCCTGCAGGCTAGATTTAAGTACTCCATAGACCACACCTGGCCTTGAGTTTGACACATCTGCCCTAAAACAATTAAGGATTATCATCAGAGATTACATTCCTACAAATCCTACGGGATTGGGCAGCATAGAAGTCAAATAAATTTAATTTAATTTAATGGTAGATGTTTGTTCATACAGCCACCAGAGTTGCAAACCAGTTTAATGGCACCTAATAAGAGAGTCTATCATAGTTCTATTGTATTCAGATGGTACAAAAGTTCCACATCACACATACACAGGCATTGGAGGTTTTTTTTTTAACCAAATTGGAAATCTGCACATCCAGAATTCCCAGTCTTGTTGGAAACTCTGGAAATTGCAGCCTCAATATAGCTGGAGGGCAGAAATTTGGAGAAGTTTGGTTTTGAAGAGTTTTTCTTTTTTCTTTTTCTTATTCTATTTGACAATAAAGCAGAATTGGGAAGGAAAAACCCACTGCTTATCTATTCTGTGTGTTTTTAAAAAAGAAAATAATAAAAACAATTCAAGGTTTCTAAGTACATAACGCAGCGAATTTTATACTGCTATCTTAAGAATTATCTTGCTACTAGTTCAATGCCATAATAAAAACCTAACGAAATGAAATGAACATCTTTTTTTTAAACAAAAGCATTTTATTTCTACATTTGCTGAAATTCAAGCGTGAAAATTCATTCTGTATGTTAGAGGTGAAATGCCAACCGATTAATGAAGAGCTGCTAAAATCAATTTTAATTAAAGTGGCTTGCAGTTTTAATGCAAATAAATACATTTTATGAAACCTTTCCCCCCCTTTGTCAGTGGCGTTCCTTTGCACAATCTGAAGCCTGCTAAACCAGAAGCAATTTTCACTGAGCTAGCAGCAGCTTGCTGCTTCCTAAATGAACTTATTGCAGTATAAGTAAAGAACCATTTTTATTTTTTAGTGATGCCATTTAGTTCTGAGTTACATTAATTGAAAAGATTTTTATAAGCAGAGAATGGGCTTACATATATGTTTAACCATTATTTATTGAACAAATCAGAGTAAAACTTAGCCCAAAATGAGAACTGGTACCTCGTCTTCTTTCACCATTCCAGGGCTGAATATATATTTTAGTTCTTTTGCAGTGTGGAATTCCATCTATTCACATTCATCCCTGGCTCTATATACAACTCCTTTTTTGCCTGCAAGGGAGCCAGTTTGATGTAGTGTTTAAGGCACTATGGTAGAAATTGGAAGACTCTGAGTTTTAGTCCCAGCTGAAGCCAGCTAGATGTACTTGGACCAGTCACTCTCTGTTAGCCCCAAGAAGGAAGCAATGGCAATTCACTTCTGAAATACCTTTCGAAGAAAACTGCAGAAGCTGCTAGTCCATGCAGTTACCAGGAGTCGACAAAAACTGACTCAATTTGCTTTCTCTTTAATTAAAATTTCTACTTCCATACTGCTAATTGGGGTTCTGCAGGCCATTGTTTAATATGATCAAATATATTAACATTTTACTGGTCTCCTTTTTGAAAAGTTCAATGTATGAATAGATAGGGTAATAAGAAAATTATTTTAAAATGATTTTTAAAAATATTAAAATGATTTTTAAAAAATATTACTTTTCCTCAGACATGCAGTACAACTTATTGTCCTCGAAATGACACTTCCTATCTTTCTTGAATTATTTCCTTTGAAACAGGACTATTTTACAATTTATACCAAATCCGTAATGAACAAATACCAATTTATATAGAAGCTATAAAAACATGTTTATTTCCCTTTCATCTGTTCCTTCTCTAAATAATACTTTTGTTTTAAAAAAATCATTTATCATTTAAAGAATGTGAAAATGGCATCGTTATTATATTTAATTATAAATTTATCTTTTCTTCCTTTCATATATCTTCTCCTCTATTTTTATATCTTTCTTCTTTCCCTTTCTTCATATATATTACTACATGTCTATTCTTTTCAATGTGTATTGTGTATTGGACAAAATAAATAAATAAAATAAAATAAAATAAAAGACTGCTATCAAGTACAAAACTGGGTCTGAAATGACTTCAGTGAGGAAAACAATGGAGAAAATATAAATTTAACAATGAGTCCCATGTCATTTGATGAGGCTTACTATTTAGCAGACACATTCTTCTGAGGTCCTATTAAATCTCTGCAGGATTCATTACCAAAATGGATTTAACTCCACAAACGTTGTAGCAGCTTAAAGTCCAATTGGTTTTTTTTAGTGCTATCAGATGTGAGCTGCAAAAAATATGAACCACCACTACCAGAGGGGGTTCAAAAAAGTTAAGATTTTTTAAAATACCCATGCAATAATGTGAGGCTAACTAATTGAATAGAATAACAATTGGAAGGGACCTTGGAAGTATTCTAGTCCTGCTGAATCTGCTGCTGAATCAGGAGACCCTAGTCAATTTTAGACAAATGGTTGTCCAGTGTCTTCTTAAAAACTTCATCCAGCGATAAAGCACTTTCTGGTGGCAAGCTGTTTCACTGGTGAATGATCCTCACAGTTAGTAAGTATCTCCTTAATTACAGGTTGCTTCTCTCTTTGATTAATTTCCATCAGTTGCTTCTTATCCTGCCTTCATGTGCTTTGGATAATAAGTTAAACCCCTCTTTCTTTGAGACACACCCTCAAATATTAGAAGACTCCTATCACGTCACTCCTAATTCTTCTTCTGGCCAAACCCAAATCCTGAGACCGTTCTTTGTATGTTCTATTCTCTGATCATATTAGTTGCTCTTCTCTGCACTTTTCCAAAGTCTCAACATCTTTTTTGTAAGGTGGGGACCAAAATCCATTGCAGTATTCCAGGCTTTTCAATACTAAGGCTTTTCAAAGCACCATTAGTCCTTCACATGATCTTGATTCTCTGTTTATACAATCATCATAATTATTTAGACATCTTACTTCACCCTAGCCAGGAAACCAAAACTTTCATTTTCTGTTGGTTGTCTGGTTTTTTGTAATATAGATTTCATAGTCTTAGATGTATTTTTCATATTCATTCATGGGAATATGAACATTTTGTGAGAAAGTTGGAGGTGCTGTTGTTTCGCAAAGAGTAACCTAATTATGCAATACAACTCAAAAATTTTCATGGAAGTAGGATTGTTGAGTAAAGAAAAAAGCACTCTGATCTTCAAAATGTCTCAAATTGCTGTCACTGTAAATTGTAACTCTACAACTATTGTTTAATTTGGGTATGATTATCTTATGTTTTATGTTTTAATTGTACTTCAATTTGGGCAGATCTTTCAGTTGCTCAGAGTTAAGTCTAACTGGAAGAGTAAATAAACCTGATTAACCAAGTAAATGATAAATAGAGAGCAAAATCACTATATGATATAACACAGTAGAGACATAGGCAATTTCATTATGCAGTTCGTACAAGTTGGTCCCACTAGCACTATACTATTTATGTAGATTAACAAAAACTCTTCAGATTTTCTGAAATAACTGAAGGTATCAAAGTTTGAACTTGAGATCTCTTGTGTATAAAACACTTGTTTAGCCAAAGTTAGGGCCCATAAGCTAACTTTTTTATCCTTCCTTCTTGTTCACTATCCCATTACTTCTTTGTTATTTTCACCCCTCACTGTAAATATTCTGCACAACAGAAGTGACACTGTCAAACTTCAAAAGAGCTATTACTGCATAATAAAGAAGAGGGAATTTATCACAGAATTTACCACAGTTGGGATCGAATTCAGTTCCTCATCAAACCCAGCTGAGCAGATACAATGCTTGTGGATATGCCTAGTGAAGTGACTTATGCCTTGATTACTTACCACGTAAATTACAGCTCTATGGGAATGCCTTTGAAGGTCACGCAGAAACTGCAGCTGGTCCAAAGTGTAGTGATGCAGCCAGTTAAATGTGCACTTCTGTATGTCCATGTTAAACCTCTGTGAGTTGCTTTGGCTCCCAATAGGTTTCTAGATGCAATTAAAGGTGCTGGTTACCACCTACAGAGTGCTTCATGATATAGGGCTTGGTTATGCAAGACTATTTTTCTACAGTTGTTTTGGCTGACCCCAATAGATCCAAGAAGGGGCGAGCATAAGTGCACTAGTGTGCCTTCCATCCCCTGTCCAATTGCCCCTCTTATATTTTACTATGAGTATCTCCTCTATAACCGTCATCATGTATTTTACTATGTGTGTATATATATATATGTATACCCACTAAAACCCTCATTGTGTATTGGACTAAATTAAATAAATAGATAGATAGATAGATAGATAGATAGATAGATAGATAGATAGATAGATAAATATCTTTTCTCCCATTGATGTATCTTTTCTTCTATTCGTCATTGACGTATTCTATTCTCATATCTTTTCTTCTATCCTTTCCCTGATATTTACTACTACATGTTTTTATTCTCTTTAACTTTCAATTTGTATTGGACTAACTAACTAACTAACTAACTAACTAACTAACTAACTAACTAACTAACTAACTAACTAACTAACTAACCAAACAAACAAACTCTTAAATATTCAGGTTCCAGAGTTCAGAATCTGCATGGAGCCTCCTAAGCCGTCCTGATTGGTTGCTTCATTTGGTGGGAGACTTGTTACCATGTCAGATAGAGTTTGTTACCTTGTAATCCCTATAAATACAAAGCCACAGCACTTTCTTTTAGAGCGATTTAACTGTAACTTGCCCCTGATCATTGTCCAAGTGGCTAAACACTCCCTCATGGGTCTGGAATGGATGGGCCCTTTGGGATTGGCTGTGACTGGGCTACATCAAACAAAAAGATGGGGATACTCTGGACTAGGGCTGTCAAACTCTTGGTCCGTGGGCTGAATATATCACATACTGACCCCGCTAGTTTAGCAAAGGGGGAGAAAGTTACAATGCATCATGTGATCAGACCATTACGACATGAATTTGACACCCCTGCTCTAGACCCATATATTAAACAGTACCAGTTTGTGGAACCCAGGAAAGGGCCTTCTCTTCCATATTGCCTCCTCTTTGGAACATCTAACACAGTGTTGGCCTCAAATCTGCTCGCATTTGAAATACTAGAAGACTTGAACATTCATTTTAGAATGAGACCTTGCAGGATAGGTGAAGCCTATATGTATGCTCTGACTGGGATTATATGGTCTGAGTTAGATTGAGTGTCCTTGTGTTATTTCTAATTTTTGTTTGTTACTTGTTTTTTTCTGCTGCTTTTAATCATGTTCAGTGTCCATAGATACAATTGTGAAATAGGAAATAATTTAAATATACAGGCTTGAGCGCTGTTGCTTCTTTTAGATAAAAGAGCCCTGAGTCCAGAGCAAGGAAGTAGTGTGAGTATGCATGTCAGAAAGGTTGCCCCCTCCAGTCTCATGAGTCTGTTTCCATAATTTTACAAAGTATTAAAGTACATGACATTGATTTTCTGGTCTGATCTGCCTTGAAGGGCTGACATTATATACAGGGTTTTTGAGGAAGGTCTTTTGATTAAGAGTCCACGGACCAGTCGGGGGGGGGATTATATTAGGTCCATGATCAGCCTTCTCAGCCATATCAATGTAGACCTTACCCAATGGACATTATTTTAATACAATATAACTAAAATGTCTATCATTTTATGATTTAAAGTTATTGTCTTCTGTAATGTACACAGATCAGAAATGAGAACTGTCCCAACCTGGTGACTTATAGCAGAGGGTTTCATCAGTAAAGGTCAAAAAGATCAAGATAGTGACTATGAATTCTGATCAAAACTCTTATTCTTTAGACTTCCTCTGCACCAAGCGAAAGCCACAATAGGAATGGCCAATTAGTACTAGAATGTCATTCCTAGCAAACCACAATTGTCATCCAAACTAGAAAGAATGAATTAGTAACATGGCAAATAAAGTGGTACCGAAGGAGCAGCTAAGAGTAGAGGGGATGGTCTGAATGGTCAAACATCGGGCAACTCCAAATCTCAACCAAAAATGCTCAGTCCTACGCATTGGCAAAAAGAATCAGAACACCAAAACAAGTTGAATAAACAAGACTTTGCAGATAACCCTCACTCCGTTAAAGACCTTGGAATACTCATATCAAAATATCTAAGTGCCAAGGCCCACTGCAACAACATTGCCAAAAAGGCTTCAAGAGTTGTTAACTTAATCCTATGTAGTTTCTGCTCCGGTAATCTTACACTACTAACCAGAGCATACAAAACTTTCGCCAGACCAATCCTTGAATGCAGCTCATCTGTCTGGAACCTGTACCACATTTTGGACATAAACACCATAGAAAATGTCCAGAGATGCTTTACTAGAAGAGCCCTCCACTCCTCCACTCGTAATAGAATACCCTACACTACTACACTTACAATCCTAGGTTTAGAAAGCTTAGAACTACGTCGTCTTAAACATGGCCTAACCATAGCCCATAAAATCATCTGCTACAACGTTCTTCCTATCAACGACTACTTCAGCTTCAACTACAACAACACACAAGCACACAACAGATACAAAATTAAAGTAAACCACTGTAAACTCTACTGCAGGAAATACAAATTTAGTAACTGAGTAGTTGATGCATGGAACTCACTACCAGACTCTGTAGTATCATCCCTAACTCCGAAAACTTTCTCTTTTACTAGTATCATGCATATAAATACATGGCATTGGGCCAGAATACATCCGGAACCACCTTCTACCGCACAAATCCCAGCGGCCGATAAGGTCCCACAGAGTTGGCCTTCTCCGGGTCCCGTCGACCAAACAATGTCGTTTGGCAGGCCCCAGTGGAAAAGCCTTCTCTATGGCAGCCCCGACCCTCTGGAATCAACTCCCCCCAGAGATTAGAACGGCCCCCACCTTCCTTGTCTTTCGCAAATTACTCAAGACCCACCTTTGTTGCCAGGCATGGGGGAGTTAGGATATTCCTTCCCCTTGGCCATTTCAAGTTATGTATGGTATGTTTGTGTGTATGTTTGGTTTTTATAATAAGGGTTTTTAGTTGTTTTATTAAATTGGATTGTTACATGTTGTTTTTTATCATTGTTGTTAGCCGCCCCGAGTCTGCGGAGAGGGGCGGCATACAAATCCAATAAATAATAATAATAATAATCTTTGTATACCATCAATACGTGCGTGACAAAACAAATAAATATAAAGAAAGAAAGAAAGAAAGAAAGAAAGAAAGAAAAGAGGGGAGACAATGGTAGCAAAAGGTTTTCTTGTGCAATTAATTTTCAGTTATTAATACAACTCAATATTCCAAGAAATAATTTTAGGAAATGTTTCCTTTCTCTAGAATCAGGAATCAAGTTAGAAGGATAGTCCAAACAGTTCTTCCTCCGTATTTATAGAAATCAAATTTGTATAAATTATTTGATATTGTTGAGCACTTTTAAAGCAAGGATATCCAACCTTGGCAATTTTAAGACTTGTTTGGCTTCAATTCTTATAATTTCCAGCCAGCATGACTATCCACAAATGTTATAACTGCCAAGGTTAAACTCTCTTGGTTTAGAGTCATTGATTGAAGATGTTCAAATAACCAATTTACAATGGAGGTCTTTGGATTACTGTTTTTGTCAGCAAAACTTAACCTGCTTTAAGAATAAAATGAAGAAAAATCCCATGTGAACTGTCTTGGACTCCCAGGTTAGGGAGTTAGACTATAAATGTAATAATAAATTTAATGAATCTATCATGTTAAAGCAGAGGTTCAGTTAGGAAAAAATGGTAAAATCGCTATATGGCTTGATTGTTGTTTTCTTTTACCAAATGAAGCTACTGCAGAATCCTGCTTTACTGCAGAATTGTTGATAGCAAGGCATGTATATATTAAGTGTGTTGGGTCAATGACAGGTGAAGGCTGGACAGGTTTTAATGCAATCCATTTGACAGAAGCCCTTGGTAAATCAATGTATTCCTTCTCTTCTTCTCCCAATGTTTTGCCTAATGTGCATTTTCAATCCAATTCTCATGCATAGCCTCTAATTGCTGACTTCAGTGAATACTATTTAATTGGCTACACAGCTGCTTCACATTACACCCCGTAAAGTATGAAACCCTCTTTTTATATACAGAAATCAGCTTGCTTTGTAATTTTTCATAGTCAGACAGTATGTAGAGTTTGTTATATTATTATTTTTAATGAGTGCCAACACATTCACTGCACTCAAGTTAATTTATTTTCTAAACCCTGTGAATGGGGGGGAAACTGTGGTTGGTTCACAACACGGTTGTCTATGCAATGAACCCACCTCAAGCTGGGTGAGTGCTTGGCAATGTGTTAGGCCCAGGAGTCAGCCATCATTTTCCAACAACCAAATCTTATACAATCAATGCTTTGGGGATAGATTAGCTGTAACCCGCACTCCTTCATTCAGAGTGTGCATTATTTAGACCAAAAAAAAATGAAACACTGAACTGAATGAAGGCCACTTGGTTTACCTTTCCTTACAAAACTAATGCCACAAGTAATGAATATGAATGAGTACAGACTCATTCCTGATTCCTCTCTCTTAACTCTTATCAGGGAAATTCTAGTGCATCTTTCTAATTTATAAGAGCTGTGGTGGCGCAGTGGTTAGAATGCAGTATTGCAGGCTGGCTCTGCCCACTGCCAGGAGTTCAATCCTGACAGTTCAAGGTTGACTCAATCTTCCATCCTTTCAAGGTCAGTAAAATGAGGGCCCTGATTCTTGAGGGCAATATGCTGATTCTGTAAACCACTTAAAGAGTGCCGTAAATGAAGCGGCATATAAATCTAAGTGCTATTGCTGTTATTGTTTTATTGAGCATCACCTTCACCAGATGGCTGCATTTCAAATATGGTGATTTCAAATTCTCTGAATGCCAAATCAGGTTAAGTTTAGTTTTAGTGGACACATTGCTGGAAATCTTAAGGAACAGCAAATCACTGTTAACTATACTATTTTGATTTGATTTGATTTGATTGGTTTGGATTGGATTGGATTTCTATGCCGCCCCTCTCCATAGACTCGGGGCGGCTAACAACAGTAGTAAACAGCATATGACAATCCAATATAAACAGTTTAAAAACCCTATTGTAAAACCAACATACATACAGACATACCATGCATAAAATTGTAAAGGCCTAGGGGGAAAGAGTATCTCAATTCCCCCATGCCTGGCGGCAGAGGTGGGTTTTAAGAAGCTTACGAAAGGCAAGGAGGGTGGGAGCAATTCTAATCTCTGGGGGGAGTTGGTTCCAGAGGGTCGGGGCCGCCACAGAGAAGGCTCTTCCCCTGGGTCCCGCCAAGCGGCATTGTTTAGTTGACGGGACCCGGAGAAGGCCAACTCTGTGGGACCTAACCGGTCCCTGGGATTCATGCCGCAGAAGGCAGTCCCTGAGATAGTCTCGTCCGGTGACATGAAGGGCTTTATAGGTCATAACCAACACTTTGAATTGTGACCGGAAACTGATCGGCAACCAGTGCAGACTGTGGAGTGTTGGAGTAACATGGGCATATTTGGGAAAGCCCATGATTGCTCTCGCAGCTGCATTCTGCATGACCTGAAGTTTCCGAACACTTTTCAAAGGTAGCCCCATGTAGAGAGCATATTTTAATAGTTATCACTGTGTCTTCCAGATTGTTTTACAGTTAGTTGTTTCATCAATTTATTTTTTAGATTTTGGGGGGGGGGTTCTTTTTCTGTGAACAGTTTTGGATCATTCTAGAAAAAAATTATATGACATTCAAATGGCCACAAAACAATAAGAGATCAAGCAGGTATGAGAAAAAGGGATTCTTTAAAAATCTTAAATCTCACTTTCTGATTTCCAAAATCATGATTGAGGCGCAGAAATCAAAATTACAGAAACCTTGGTTCGCTCATTTCCCAAAAGTAAAATGGCAGGTTGGCCCCAAGTGCATCAACAGAGGCGGCTATGATATGTCCTCCTCCATTCATTCCAGATGGGATTGTAACAAATTTCCAGCCAAGTAATCACTATTTCTCCCCTGCTACATAATTGGAATCTAAAATGGTGCTGGCTGCAATCAGCTCTTTGCTAGCACTGTGGTTATTGCAGATGGC